>NW_026962348.1:0-70284 GCF_032445375.1 Bacillus rossius redtenbacheri
AGCCAGACAATTAGGCAGTTAATTAGGCAGTTAATTAGGCAGTTAATTAGGCCGGCAATTAGGCAGTTAATTTGGCCGGCAATTAGGCAGTTAATTAGGCAGTTAATTAGGCAGTTAATTAGGCAAACAATTAGGCAGGCAATTAGGCAGGCAATACAGCATTTAATTAGGCAGGCAATAAGGCAGTTATTAGGCAGTTTTTTAGGCAGTTAATTAGGCATTTAATTAGGCAGGCATTAAGTTAGGCAATTAGGCAGGCAATTAGGCAGTTAATTTAGGCAGGCAATTAGGCAGGCATTTATGCAAGCAATAAGGCAGTTAATTAGGCAGTCAATTAGGCAAGCAACAAGGCACGCAATTAGGCAGACAATAAGGCAGGCTTTTAGGCAGGCAATGAGGCAGTTAATTAGGCAGGCAGTTAGGCAGTTAATTAGGCAGGCATTTAGGCAGGCAATAAGGCAGGCAATTAGCAGTTAATTAGGCAGTTAATAAGGCAGTTAATTAGGCAGGCAATTATGCAGGCAATTAGGCAGTAAATTAGGCAGGCAATTAGGCAGGCAACAAGGCAGGCTTTTAGGCAGGCAATGAGGCAGTTAATTAGGCGGGCAATTAGGCAGGCAATCCAGCAGTTGATTAGGCAGGCAATTAGGCAGTTAATTAGGCAGTTAATTAAGCAGTTAATTATGCAGGCAATAAGGCAGTTAATTAGGCAGTTAATTAGGCAGGCAATTAGGCAGGCAATTAGGCAGTTAATTAGGCAGTTAATTAGGCAGTTAATTAGGCAGTTAATTAGGCAGGCAATTAGGCAGGCAACAAGGCAGGCTTTAAGGCTGGCAATGAGGCAGTTAATAAAGGTGGGCAATTAGGCAGGCAATCCAGCAGGCAATTCGGCAGGCAATTATGCAGGCAATTAGGCAGTTAATTAGGCAGGCAATTAGGCAGGCAATAAGGCAGTTAATTAGGCGGGCAATTAGGCAGGCAATTAGGCAGGCATTAGGCATGTTCTGAGGCAGTTAATTAGGAAGTTAATTAGGCAGTAATTAGGCAGTTAATTAGGCAGTTAATTAGGCAGTAATAAGACAGGCAATTAGGCAGGCAATAATGCAGGCTATTAGGCAGGCAATTAGGCAGGCAACAAGGCAGGCTTTTAGGCAGGCAATTAGGCAGTTAATAAGGCGGGTAATTAGGCAGGCAATCCAGCAGTTAATTAGGCAGGCAATTAGGCAGTTAATGAGGCAGTTATAAGGCAGGCAATTAGGCAGGCAATAATGCAGGCAATTATTCAGGCAATTAGGCAGGCAATTAGGCAGTTTATTAGGCAGGCAATTTAACAGGCAATCCAGCAAGTAATTAGGCAGGCAATTAGGCAGTTATTTAGGCAGGCATTAAGGCAGGCAATTAGGCAGGCAATTAGGCAGTTAATTAGGCAGGGCAATTAGGGAGGCAATTATGCAGGCAATTAGGCAGTTAATTAGACAAGCAATTAGGCAGGTAACAAGGCAGGGGGCTTTTAGGCAGGCAATGAGGCAGTTATTTAGGGCGGGCAATTTAGGCAGGCAATCCAGCAGTTAATTAGGCAGGCAATAAGGCAGTTAATTAGGCAGTAAATTTAGGCAGTTAATTAGGCAGTTAATTAGGCAGGCAATTAGGCAGGCATTATGCAGGGCAATTAGGCAGTTATTAGGCAGGCAATTAGGCAGACAACAAGGCAGGCTTTTAGGCAGGCAATGAGGCAGTTAATTAGGCGGGCAATTATGAAGGCAATCCAGCAGGCAATTCGGCAGGCAATTATGCAGGCAATTAGGCAGTTAATTAGGCAGGCAATTAGGCAGGCAATCTAGCAGTTGATTAGGCAGGCAATTAGGCAGTTAATTAGGCAGTTAATTAAGCAGTTAATTATGCAGGCAATAAGGCAGTTAATTAGGCAGTTAATTAGGCAGGCAATTAGGCAGGCAATTAGGCAGTTTAATTAGGCAGTTAATTAGGCAGGCAATTAGGCAGGCAACAAGGCAGGCTTTAAGGCTGGCAATGAGGCAGTTAATAAAGGTGGGCAATTAGGCAGGCAATTCAGCAGGCAATTCGGCAGGCAATTATGCAGGCAATTAGGCAGTTAATTAGGCAGGCAATTAGGCAGGCAATAAGGCAGTTAATTAGGCGGGCAATTAGGCAGGCAATTAGGCAGGCATTAGGCATGTAATGAGGCAGTTAATTAGGCAGTTAAATTAGGCAGTAATTAGGCAGTTAATTAGGCAGTTAATTAAGCAGTTAATTAGACAGGCAATTAGGCAGGCAATTATGCAGGCTATTAGGCAGGCAATTAGGCAGGCAACAAGGCAGGCAACAAGGCAGGCTTTTAGGCAGGCAATTAGGCAGTTAATTAGGCGGGCAATTAGGCAGGCAATCCAGCAGTTAATTAGGCAGGCAATTAGGCAGTTAATGAGGCAGTTATTAGGCAGGCAGTTAGGCAGTTTATTAGGCAGGCAATTAAGCAGGCAATCCAGCAAGTAATTAGGCAGGCAATTAGGCAGTTATTTAGGCAGGGCATTAAGGGCAGGCAATTAGGCAGGCAATTAGGCAGTTAATTAGGCAGGCAATTAGGGAGGCAATTATGCAGGCAATTAGGCAGTTAATTAGACAAGCAATTTAGGGCAGGTAACAAGGCAGGCTTTTAGGCAGGCAATGAGTCAGTTATTTAGGCGGGCAAAGAGGCAGGCAATCCAGCAGTTAATTAGGCAGTAAATTAGGCAGTTAACTAGGAAGGCAATTAAACAGGCAATTAGGCAGTTAATTAAGCAGGCAATTAGGCAGGCAATAAGGCAGGCAATGAGGCAGTTAATTAGGCGGGCAATTAGGCAGACAACAAGGCAGGCTTTTAGACAGCAATGAGGCAGTTAATTAGGCGGGCAATTAGGAAGGCCAATCCAGCAGTTAATTAGGCAGGCAATTAGCTGTTATTAGCAGTTAATTAGGCAGGCAATTAAGCAGTTAATAAGGCAGGCATTAAGGCAGGCAATTAGCCAGACAATTAGGCAGTTAATTAGGCAGTTAATTAGGCAGTTAATTAGGCCGGCAATTAGGCAGTTAATTAGGCTGGCAATTAGGCAGTTAATTAGGCAGTTAATTAGGCAGTTAATTAGGCAAACAATTAGGCAGGCAATTAGGCAGGCAATACAGCAGTTAATTAGGCAGGCAATAAGGCAGTTATTAGGCAGTTTTTTAGGCAGTTAATTAGGCATTTAATTAGGCAGGCATTAAGTTAGGCAATTAGGCAGTTAATTAGGCAGGCAATTAGGCAGCATTTATGCAAGCAATAAGGCAGTTAATTAAGCAGTCAATTAGGCAAGCAACAAGGCACGCAATTAGGCAGACAATAAGGCAGGCTTTTAGGCAGGCAATGAGGCAGTTAATTAGGCAGGCAGTTAGGCAGTTAATTAGTCAGGCAATTAGGCAGGCAATAAGGCAGGCAATTAGGCAGTTAATTAGGCAGTTAATAAGGCAGTTAATTAGGCAGGCAATTATGCAGGCAATTAGGCAGTAAATTAGGCAGGCAATTAGGCAGGCAACAAGGCAGGCTTTTAGGCAGGCAATGAGGGCAGTTAATTAGGCGGGCAATTAGGCAGGCAATCCAGCAGTTAATTAAGCATGCAATTAGGCAGTTAATTAGGCAGTTAATTAGGCAGTTAATTAGGCAGTTAATAACGCAGGCAATTAGGCAGGCTTTTAGGCAGGCAATGAGGCAGTAAATTAGGCAGGCAGTTAATTAGGCAGGCAATTAGGCAGGCAATAATGCAGGCAATTAGGCAGTTAATAAGGCATGCAATTAGCAGGCAATTAGGCAAGCAACAAGCAGGCATTTAGGCTGGCAATGAGGGCAGTTAATTTTTCGGCAATTAGGCAGGCAATCCAGCAGTTGATTAGGCAGGCAATTAGGCAGTTAATTAGGCAGTTAATTAAGCAGTTAATTATGCAGGCAATAAGGCAGTTAATTAGGCAGTTAATTAGGCAGGCAATTAGGCAGGCAATTAGGCAGTTAATTAGGCAGTTAATTAGGCAGTTAATTAGGCAGTTAATTAGGCAGGCAATTAGGCAGGCAACAGGCAGGCTTTAAGGCTGGCAATGAGGCAGTTAATAAAGGTGGGCAATTAGGCAGGCAATCCAGCAGTTAATTAGGCAGGCAATTAGGCAGTTAATGAGGCAGTTATTAGGCAGGCAATTAGGCAGGCAATTATTGCAGGCAATTATTCAGGCAATTAGGCAGGCAATTAGGCAGTTTATTAGGCAGGCAATTTAACAGGCAATCCAGCAAGTAATTAGGCAGGCAATTAGGCAGTTATTTAGGCAGGGCATTAAGGCAGGCAATTAGGCAGGCAATTAGGCAGTTAATTAGGCAGGCAATTAGGGAGGCAATTATGCAGGCAATTAGGCAGTTAATTAGACAAGCAATTAGGCAGGTAACAAAGCAGGCTTTTAGGCAGGGCAATGAGGCAGTTATTTAGGCGGGCAATTAGGCAGGCAATCCAGCAGTTAATTAGGCAGGCAATAAGGCAGTTAATTAGGCAGTAAAATTAGGCAGTTAATTAGGCAGTTAATTAGGCAGGCAATTATGCAGCATTTATGCAGGCAATTAGGGCAGTTATTAGGCAGGCAATTAGGCAGACAACAAGGCAGGCTTTTAGGCAGGCAATGAGGCAGTTAATTAGGCGGGCAATTATGAAGGCAATCCAGCAGTTAATTAGGCAGGCAATTAGCTGTTATTAGCAGTTAATTAGGCAGTTAATTAGGCAGTTAATTAAGCAGGCAATTAGGCAGGCAATAAGGCAGGCTTTTAGGCAGGAAATGAGGCAGGTAACTAGGCGGGCAATAAGGCAGTTAATTAGGCAGGCAATTAGGGAGGCAATTATGCAGGCAATTAGGCAGTTAATTAGACAAGCAATTAGGCAGGTAACAAGGCAGGCTTTTAGGCAGGCAATGAGGCAGTTATTTAGGCGGGCAAAGAGGCAGGCCAATCCAGCAGTTAATTAGGCAGTAAATTAGGCAGTTAACTAGGAAGGCAATTAAACAGGCAATTAGGCAGTTAATTAAGCAGGCAATTAGGCAGGCAATAAGGCAGGCAATGAGGCAGTTAATTTAGGCGGGCAATTAGGCAGACAACAAGGCAGGCTTTTAGACAGGCAATGAGGCAGTTAATTAGGCGGGCAATTAGGAAGGCATCCAGCAGTTTAATTAGGCAGGCAATTAGCTGTTATTAGCAGTTAATTAGGCAGTCAATTAAGCAGTTAATAAGGCAGGCATTAAGGCAGGCAATTAGCCAGACAATTAGGCAGTTAATTAGGCAGTTAATTAGGCAGTTAATTAGGCGGCAATTAGGCAGTTAATTAGGCTGGCAATTAGGCAGTTAATTAGGCAGTTAATTAGGCAGTTAATTAGGCAAACAATTAGGCAGGCAATTAGGCAGGCAATACAGCAGTTAATTAGGCAGGCAATAAGGCAGTTATTAGGCAGTTTTTTAGGCAGTTAATTAGGCATTTAATTAGGCAGGCATTAAGTTAGGCAATTAGGCAGGCAATTAGGCAGTTAATTAGGCAGGCAATTAGGCAGGCATTTATGCAAGCAATAAGGCTGTTAATTAGGCAGTCAATTAGGCAAGCAACAAGGCACGCAATTAGGCAGACAATAAGTCAGGGCTTTTAGGCAGGCAATGAGGCAGTTAATTAGGCAGGCAGTTAGGCAGTTAATTAGGCAGGCAATTAGGCAGGCAATAAGGCAGGCAATTAGGCAGTTAATTAGGCAGTTAATAAGGCAGTTAATTAGGCAGGCAATTATGCAGGCAATTAGGCAGTAAATTAGGCAGGCAATTAGGCAGGCAACAAGGCAGGCTTTTAGGCAGGCAATGAGGCAGTTAATTAGGCGGGCAATTAGGCAGGCAATCCAGCAGTTAATTAAGCATGCAATTAGGCAGTTAATTAGGCAGTTAATTAGGCAGTTAATTAGGCAGTTAATAACGCAGGCAATTAGGCAGGCTTTTAGGCAGGCAATGAGGCAGTAAATTAGGCAGGCAGTTAATTAGGCAGGCAATTAGGCAGGCATAATGCAGGCAATTAGGCAGTTAATAAGGCATGCAATTAGGCAGGCAATTAGGCAAGCAACAAGGCAGGCATTTAGGCTGGCAATGAGGCAGTTAATTTTTCGGCAATTAGGCAGGCAATCCAGCAGTTGATTAGGCAGGCAATTAGGCAGTTAATTAGGCAGTTAATTAAGCAGTTAATTATGCAGGCAATAAGGCAGTTAATTAGGCAGTTAATTAGGCAGGCAATTAGGCAGGCAATTAGGCAGTTAATTAGGCAGTTAATTAGGCAGTTAATTAGGCAGTTAATTAGGCAGGCAATTAGGCAGGCAACAAGGCAGGCTTTAAGGCTGGCAATGAGGCAGTTAATAAAGGTGGGCAATTAGGCAGGCAATCCAGCAGGCAATTCGGCAGGAAATAATGCAGGCAATTAGGCAGTTAATTAGGCAGGCAATTAGGCAGGCAATAAGGCAGTTTAATTAGGCGGGCAATTAGGCAGGCAATTAGGCAGGCATTAGGCATGTAATGAGGCAGTTAATTAGGCAGTTAATTAGGGCAGTAATTAGGGCAGTTAATTAGGCAGTTAATTAGGCAGTAATAAGGACAGGCAATTAGGCAGGCAATAATGCAGGCTATTAGGCAGGCAATTAGGCAGGCAACAAGGCAGGCTTTTAGGCAGGCAATTAGGCAGTTAATAAGGCGGGTAATTAGGCAGGGCAATCCAGCAGTTAATTAGGCAGGCAATTAGGCAGTTAATGAGGCAGTTATTAGGCAGGGCAATTAGGCAGGCAATTATGCAGGCAATTATTCAGGGCAATTAGGCAGGCAATTAGGCAGTTTATTAGGCAGGCAATTTAACAGGCAATCCAGCAAGTAATTAGGCAGGCAATTAGGCAGTTATTTAGGCAGGCATTAAGGCAGGCAATTAGGCAGGCAATTAGGCAGTTAATTAGGCAGGCAATTAGGGAGGCAATTATGCAGGCAATTAGGCAGTTAATTAGACAAGCAATTAGGCAGGTAACAAGGCAGGCTTTTAGGCAGGCAATGAGGCAGTTATTTAGGCGGGCAATTAGGCAGGCAATCCAGCAGTTAATTAGGCAGGCAATAAGGCAGTTAATTAGGCAGTAAATTAGGCAGTTAATTAGGCAGTTAATTAGGCAGGCAATTATGCAGGCATTTATGCAGGCAATAGGCAGTTATTAGGCAGGCAATTAGGCAGACAACAAGGCAGGCCTTTTAGGCAGGCAATGAGGCAGTAAATTAGGCGGGGCAATTATGAAGGCAATCCAGCAGGCAATTCGGCAGGCAATTATGCAGGGCAATTAGGCAGTTAATTAGGCAGGCAATTAGGCAGGCAATCTAGCAGTTGATTAGGCAGGCAATTAGGCAGTTAATTAGGCAGTTAATTAAGCAGTTAATTATGCAGGCAATAAGGCAGTTAATTAGGCAGTTAATTTAGGCAGGCAATTAGGCAGGCAATTAGGCAGTTAATTAGGCAGTTAATTAGGCAGGCAATTAGGCAGGCAACAAGGCAGGCTTTAAGGCTGGCAATGAGGCAGTTAATAAAGGTGGGCAATTAGGCAGGCAATTCAGCAGGCAATTCGGCAGGGCAATTATGCAGGCAATTAGGCAGTTAATTAGGCAGTCAATTAGGCAGGCAATAAGGCAGTTAATTAGGCGGGCAATTAGGCAGGCCAATTAGGCAGGCATTAGGCATGTAATGAGGCAGTTAATTAGGGCAGTTAATTAGGCAGTAATTAGGCAGTTAATTAGGCAGTTTAATTAAGCAGTTAATTAGACAGGCAATTAGGCAGGCAATTATGCAGGCTATTAGGCAGGCAATTAGGCCAGGCAACCAAGGCAGGCAACAAGGCAGGCTTTTAGGCAGGCAATTAGGCAGTTAATTAGGCGGGCAATTAGGCAGAGCAATCCAGCAGTTAATTAGGCAGGCAATTAGGCAGTTAATGAGGCAGTTATTAGGCAGGCAGTTAGGCAGTTTATTAGGCAGGCAATTAAGCAGGCAATCCAGCAAGTAATTAGGCAGGCAATTAGGCAGTTATTTAGGCAGGCATTAAGGCAGGCAATTAGGCAGGCAATTAGGCAGTTAATTAGGCAGGCAATTAGGGAGGCAATTATGCAGGCAATTAGGCAGTTAATTAGACAAGCAATTAGGCAGGTAACAAGGCAGGCTTTTAGGCAGGCAATGAGGCAGTTATTTAGGCGGGCAAAGAGGCAGGCAATCCAGCAGTTAATTAGGCAGTAAATTAGGCAGTTAACTAGGAAGGCAATTAAAACAGGCAATTAGGCAGTTAATTAAGCAGGCAATTAGGCAGGCAATAAGGCAGGCAATGAGGCAGTTTAATTAGGCGGGCAATTAGGCAGACAACAAGGCAGGCTTTTAGACAGGCAATGAGGCAGTTAATTAGGCGGGCAATTAGGAAGGCAATCCAGCAGTTAATTAGGCAGGCAATTAGCTGTTATTAGCAGTTAATTAGGCAGTTTAATTAGGCAGTTAATTAAGCAGGCAATTAGGCAGGCAATAAGGCAGGCTTTTAGGCAGGAAATGAGGCAGGTAACTAGGCGGGCAATAAGGC
Organism: Bacillus rossius redtenbacheri; assembly: GCF_032445375.1. NCBI lineage: Eukaryota > Metazoa > Arthropoda > Insecta > Phasmatodea > Bacillidae > Bacillus > Bacillus rossius. The sequence continues at coordinate 8,659 of NW_026962348.1, forward strand.
AGGCAATTAGGCAGGCAATTAGGCAATTAATTAGGCAGTTCATTAGGCAGTTAACTAGGAAGGCAATTAAACAGGCAATTAGGCAGTTAATTAAGCAGGCAATTAGGCAGGCAATAAGGGAGGCAATGAGGCAGTTAATTAGGCGGGCAATTAGGCAGGCAATTAGGCAGATAATTAGGCAAGCAATTAGGCAGTTAATTAGACAGGCAATTAGGCAGGCAATTATGCTGGCTATTAGGCAGGCAATTAGGCAGGCAACAAGGCAGGCTTTTAGGCAGGCAATTAGGCAGTTAATTAGGCGGGCAATTAGGCAGGCAATCCAGCAGTTAATTAGGCAGGCAATTAGGCAGTTAATGAGGCAGTTATTAGGCAGGCAATTAGGCAGGCAATTATGCAGGCAATTATGCAGGCAATTAGGCAGGCAATTAGGCAGTTAATAAGGCAGGCAATTAGACAGGCAATTAGGCAGGCAATTAGGCAGTTAATTAGGCAGTTATTTAGGAAGTTAATTAGGCAGGCAATTAGGCAGTAAATTAGGCAGGCAATTAGGCAGGTAATTTTGCAGGCAATTAGGCAGTTATTAGGCAGGCAATTAGGCAGGCAATAAGGCAGGCTTTTTAGGCAGGCAATGAGGCAGTTAATTAGGCAGGCAGTTAGGCAGTTTATTAGGCAGGCAATTAAGCAGGCAATCCAGCAAGTAATTAGGCAGGCAATTAAGCAGTTATTTAGGCAGGCATTAAGGCAGGCAATTAGGCAGGCAATTAGGCAGTTAAGTAGGCAGGCAATTAGGGAGGCAATTATGCAGGCAATTAGGCAGTTAATTAGACAAGCAATTAGGCAGGTAACAAGGGCAGGCTTTTAGGCAGGCAATGAGGCAGTTAATTAGGCGGGCAATTAGGCAGGCAATCCAGCAGTTAATTAGGCAGGCAATAAGGCAGTTAATTAGGCAGTAAATTAGGCAGTTAATTAGGCAGTTAATTAAGCAGGCATTTATGCAGGCAATTAGGCAGTAATTAGGCAGGCAATTAGGCAGACAACAAGGCAGGCTTTTAGGCAGGCAATAAGGCAGTTAATTAGGCGGGCAAGTAGGAAGGCAATCCAGCAGTTAATTAGGCAGGCAATTAGGCAGTTATTAGCAGTTAATTAGGCAGTTAATTAGGCAGTAATTAGCAGGCAATTAGGCAGGCAATTAGGCAGGCAATAAGGCAGGCTTTTAGGCAGGCAATGAGGCAGGTAATTAGGCGGGCAATAAGGCAGGCAATTAGGCAGGCAATTAGGCAATTAATTAGGCAGTTAATTAGGCAGTTAACTATGAAGGCAATTAAACAGGCAATTAGGCAGTTAATTAAGCAGGCAATTAGGCAGGCAATAAGGCAGGCAATGAGGCAGTTAATTATGCGGGCAATTAGGCAGGCAATTAGGCAGATAATTAGGCAGGAAATTAGGCAGATAATTAGGCAGGCAGTTAGGCATTTAATTAGGAAGGCAATTAGGCAGGCAATTAAACAGGCAATAAGGCAGTTAATTAGGCAGTTAATTAGGCAGTTAATTAGGCTGGCAATTAGGCAGGCAATTATGCAGGCAATTTGGCAGTTAATTAGGCAGGCAATAAGGCAGGCAACAAGGCAGGCTTTTAGGCAGGCAATGAAGCAGTTAATTAGGCGGGCAATTAGGCAGGCAATCCAGCAGTTAATTAAGCAGGCAATTAAGCAGTTAATTAGAAGTTAATTAGGCATGCTATTAGGCAAACATTTAGGCAGGCAATTAGGCAGGCATTTAAGCAGGCAATTAAGCAGTTAATTAGGCAAGCAATAAGACAGGCAGGCAATTAGGCAGGCACGCATTTAGTCAGTCAATTAAGCAGATAATTAGGCAGGCAATTAGGGCAGGCAACAAGGAAAAACTTTTTAGGCAGGCAATGAGGCAGTTAATTAGGCGGGCAATTAGGCAGCCATACCAGCAGTTAATTAGACAGGCAATTAGGTAGTTAATTAGGCAGTTCATTAGGCAGTTAATTAGGCAGTTAATAGAGGCAGGCAATTAGGCAGGCAATTAGGCAGGCAATTAGGCAGGCAATAATTCAGACAATTAGGCAGTTAATAAGGCATGCAATTAGGCAGGCAATTAAGCAGGCAACAAGGCAGGCATTTAGGCTGGCAATGAGGCAGTTAATTTTTCGGCAATTAGGCAGGCAATCCAGCAGTTAATTAGGCAGGCAATAAGGCATTTAATAAGGTAGTTAATTAGGCAGTTTATTAGGCAGTTAATTAGGCAGGCAATTAGGCAGGCAATGAGGCAGTCAATTAGGCAGTTAATAAGGCAGTTAATTAGGCAGGCAATTATGTAGGCAATTAGTAAGGCAATTAGGCAGTTAATTAGGCAGTTAATTAGGCAGGCAATTATGTAGGCAATTAGTAAGGCAATTAGGCAGTTAATTAAGCAGTTAATTAGGCAGGCAATTAGGCATGCAACCAAGGCAGGCTTTTAGGCAGGCAATGAGGCAGTTAATTAGGCGGGCAATTAGGCAGGCAATCCAGCAGGCAATTAGGCAGGCATTTATGCAGGCAGTAAGGCAGGCATTTATGCAGGCAGTTAGGCAGGCAATTAGCAGGCAATAAGGCAGGCTTTTAGGCAGGCAATGAAGCAGTTAATAAGGGGGGAAATTAGGCAGGCAATTAGGCAGTTAATTAGGCAGGCAGTTAGGCAGTTAATAAGGCAGGCAATTAGGCAGGCAATCCAGCAGTTAATTAGGCAGGCAATTAAGCAGTTAATAAGGCAGGCATTAAGGCAGGCAATTAGCCAGAAAATTAGGCAGTTAATTAGGCAGTTAATTAGGCTGGCAATTAGGCAGTTAATTTAGGCAGGCATTGAGGCAGACAATTAGGCAGGCAATTAGGCAGTTAATTAGGCAGTTAATTAGGCAGTTAATTAGGCAGTTAATTAGGCAAACAATTAGGCAGGCAATTAGGCAGGCAATACAGCAGTTAATTAGGCAGGCAATAAGGCAGTTAATTAGGCAGTTTTTAGGCAGTTAATTAGGCATTCAATTAGGCAGGCATTAAGTTAGGCAATTAGGCAGGCAATTAGGCAGTTAATTAGGCAGTTAATTAGGCAGGCAATTAGGCAGGCATTTATGCAAGCAATAAGGCAGTTAATTAGGCAGTCCAATTAGGCAGGCAACAAGGCAGGCAATTAGGCAGGCAATAAGGCAGGCTTTTAGGCAGGCAATGAGGCAGTTAATTAGGCAGGCAGTTAGGCAGTTAATTAGGCAGGCAATTAGGCAGGCAATTAAGCAGGCAATTAGGCAGTTAATTAGGCAGTTAATTAAGCAGTTAATTAGGCAGGCAATTATGCAGGCAATTAGGCAGTAAATTAGGCAGGCAATTAGGCAGGCAAAAAGGCAGGCTTTTAAGCAGGCAAAGAGGCAGTTAATTAGGCGGGCAATTAGGCAGGCAATCCAGCAGTTAATTAAGCAGGCAATTAGGCAGTTAATTAGGCAGTTAATTAGGCAGTTAATAACGCAGGCAATTAGGCAGGCAATAAGGCAGGCTTTTAGGCAGGCAATGAGGCAGTAAATTAGGCAGGCAGTTAGGCAGTTAATTAGGCAGGCAATTAGGCAGGCAATAATGCAGGCAATTAGGCAGTTAATAAGGCATGCAATTAGGCAGGCAATTAGGCAAGCAACAAGGCAGGCATTTAGGCTGGCAATGAGGCAGTTAATTTTTCGGCAATTAGGCAGGCAATCCAGCAGTTGATTAGGCAGGCCATTAGGCAGTTAATTAGGCAGTTAATTAAGCAGTTAATTATGCAGGCAATAAGGCAGTTAATTAGGCAGTTAATTAGGCAGGCAATTAGGCAGGCAATTAGGCAGTTAATTAGGCAGTTAATTAGGCAGGCAATTTAGGCAGGCAACAAGGCAGGCTTTAAGGCTGGCAATGAGGCAGTTAATAAAGGTGGGCAATTAGGCAGGCAATCCAGCAGGCAATTCGGCAGGCAATTATGCAGGCAATTAGGCAGTTAATTAGGCAGGCAATTAGGCAGGCAATAAGGCAGTTAATTAGGCGGGCAATTAGGCAGGCAATTAGGCAGGCATTAGGCATGTAATGAGGCAGTTAATTAGGCAGTTAATTAGGCAGTAATTAGGCAGTTAATTAGGCAGTTAATTAAGCAGTTAATTAGACAGGCAATTAGGCAGGCAATTATGCAGGCTATTAGGCAGGCAATTAGGCAGGCAACAAGGCAGTCTTTTAGGCAGGCAATTAGGCAGTTAATTAGGCGGGCAATTAGGCAGGCAATCCAGCAGTTAATTAGGCAGGCAATTAGGCAGTTAATGAGGCACTTATTAGGGCAGGCAGTTAGGCAGTTTATTAGGCAGGCAATTAAGCAGGCAATCCAGCAAGTAATTAGGCAGGCAATTAGGCAGTTATTTAGGCAGGCATTAAGGCAGGCAATTAGGCAGGCAATTAGGCAGTTAATTAGGCAGGCAATTAGGGAGGCAATTATGCAGGCAATTAGGGCAGTTAATTAGACAAGCAATTAGGCAGGTAACAAGGCAGGCTTTTAGGCAGGCAATGAGGCAGTTATTTAGGCGGGCAAAGAGGCAGTCAATCCAGCAGTTAATTAGGCAGGCAATAAGGCAGTTAATTAGGCAGTAAATTAGGCAGTTAACTAGGAAGGCAATTAAACAGGCAATTAGGCAGTTAATTAAGCAGGCAATTAGGCAGGCAATAAGGCAGGCAATGAGGCAGTTAATTAGGCGGGCAATTAGGCAGACAACAAGGCAGGCTTTTAGGCAGGCAATGAGGCAGTTAATTAGGCGGGGCAATTAGGAAGGCAATCCAGCAGTTAATTAGGCAGGCAATTAGCTGTTATTAGCAGTTAAGTAGGCAGTTAGTTAGGCCGTTAATTAGGCAGGCAATTAGGCAGGCAATTAGGCAGGCATAAGGCAGGCTTTTAGGCAGGAAATGAGGCAGGAAATTAGGCGGGCAATAAGGCAGGCAATTAGGCAGGCAATTAGGCAATTAATTAGGCAGTTCATTAGGCAGTTAACTAGGAAGGCAATTAAAACAGGCAATTAGGCAGTTTAATTAAGCAGGCAATTAGGCAGGCAATAAGGCAGGCAATGAGGCAGTTAATTAGGCGGGCAATTAGGCAGGCAATTAGGCAGATAATTAGGCAGGCAATTAGGCAGTTAATTAGACAGGCAATTAGGCAGGCAATTATGCAGGCTATTAAGCAGGCAATTAGGCAGGCAACAAGGCAGGCTTTTAGGCAGGCAATTAGGCAGTTAATTAGGTGGGCAATTAGGGCAGGCAATCCAGCAGTTAATTAGGCAGGCAATTAGGCAGTTAATGAGGCAGTTATTAGGCAGGGCAATTAGGTAGGCAATTATGCAGGCAATTATGCAGGCAATTAGGCAGGCAATTAGGCAGTTAATAAGGCAGGCAATTAGACAGGCAATTAGGCAGGCAATTAGGCAGTTAATTAGGCAGTTATTTAGGAAGTTAATTAGGCAGGCAATTAGGCAGGCAATTAGGCAGGTAATTTTGCAGGCAATTAGGCAGTTATTAGGCAGGCAATTAGGCAGGCAATAAGGCAGGCTCTTAGGCAGGCAATGAGGCAGTTAATTAGGCAGGCAGTTAGGCAGTTTATTAGGCAGGCAATTAAGCAGGCAATCCAGCAAGTAATTAGGCAGGCAATTAAGCAGTTATTTAGGCAGGCATTAAGGCAGGCAATTAGGCAGGCAATTTGGCAGTTAAGTAGGCAGGCAATTAGGGAGGCAATTATGCAGGCAATTAGGCAGTTAATTAGACAAGCAATTAGGCAGGTAACAAGGCAGGCTTTTAGGCAGGCAATGAGGCAGTTAATTAGGCGGGCAATTAGGCAGGCAATCCAGCAGTTAATTAGGCAGGCAATAAGGCGGTTAATTAGGCAGTAAATTAGGCAGTTAATTAGGCAGTTAATTAGGCAGGCAATTAAGCAGGCATTTATGCAGGCAATTAGGCAGTAATTAGGCAGGCAACAAGGCAGGCTTTTAGGCAGGCAATGAGGCAGTTAATTAGGCGGCAATTAGGAAGGCAATCCAGCAGTTAATTAGGCAGGCAATTAGGCAGTTATTAGCAGTTAATTAGGCAGTTAATTAGAAAGGCAATTAGGCAGGCAATTAGGCAGGCAATAAGGCAGGCTTTTAGGCAGGCAATGAGGCAGGTAATTAGGCGGGCAATAAGGCAGGCAATTAGGCAGGCAATTAGGCAATTAATTAGGCAGTTAATTAGGCAGTTAACTAGTAAGGCAATTAAACAGGCAATTAGGCAGTTAATTAAGCAGGCAATTAGGCAGGCAATAAGGCAGGCAATGAGGCAGTTAATTAGGTGGGCAATTAGGCAGGCAATTAGGCAGATAATTAGGCAGGAAATTAGGCAGATAATTAGGCAGGCAGTTAGGCATTTAATTAGGCAGGCAATTAGGCAGGCAATTAAACAGGCAATAAGGCAGTTAATTAGGCAGTTAATTAGGCTGGCAATTAGGCAGGCAATTATGCAGGCAATTAGGCAGTTAATTAGGCAGGCAATAAGGCAGGCAACAAGGCAGGCTTTTAGGCAGGCAATGAAGCAGTTAATTAAGCGGGCAATTAGGCAGGCAATCCAGCAGTTAATTAAGCAGGCAATTAAGCAGTTAATTAGGAAGTTAATTAGGCATGCAATTAGGCAAACATTTAGGCAGGCAATTAGGCAGGCATTTAAGCAGGCAATTTAGCAGTTAATTAGGCAAGCAATAAGACAGGCAGGCAATTAGGCAGGCACGCATTTAGTCAGTCAATTAAGCAGATAATTAGGCAGGCAATTAGGCAGGCAATGAGGCAGTTAATTAGGCGGGCAATTAGGCAGCCAATCCAGCAGTTAATTAGACAGGCAATTAGGTAGTTAATTAAGCAGTTCATTAGGCAGTTAATTAGGCAGTTCATTAGGCAGTTAATTAGGCAGTTAATAAGGCAGGCAATTAGGCAGGCAATTAGGCAGGCAATTAGGCAGGCAATTAGGCAGGCAATTCGGCAGTTAATTAGGCAGTTAATTAGGCAGTTAATTAGGCAGTTAATTAGGAAGGTAATTAGGCAGGCAATAATGCAGGCAATTAGGCAGTTAATAAGGCATGCAATTAGGCAGGCAATTAGGCAGGCAACAAGGCAGGCATTTAGGCTGGCAATGAGGCAGTTAATTTTTCGGCAATTAGTCAGGCAATCCAGCAGTTAATTAGGCAGGCAATAAGGCATTTAATAAGGTAGTTAATTAGGCAGTTTATTAGGCAGTTAATTAGGCAGGCAATTAGGCAGGCAATGATGCAGTCAATTAGGCAGTTAATAAGGCAGTTAATTAGGCAGGGAATTATGTAGGCAATTAGTAAGGCAATTAGGCAGTTAATTAAGCAGTTAATTAGGCAGGCAATTAGGCATGCAACAAGGCAGGCTTTTAGGCAGGCAATGAGGCAGTTAATTAGGCGGGCAATTAGGCAGGCAATCAAGCAGGCAATTAGGCAGGCATTTATGCAGGCAGTAAGGCAGGCATTTATGCAGGCAGTTAGGCAGGCAATTAGCAGGCAATAAGGCAGGCTTTTAGGCAGGCAATGAAGCAGTTAATTAGGCGGGCAATTAGGCAGGCAATTAGGCAGTTAATAAGGCAGGCAGTTAGGCAGTTAATAAGACAGGCAATTAGGCAGGCAATCCAGCAGTTAATTAGGCAGGCAATTAAGCAGTTAATAAGGCAGGCATTAAGGCAGGCAACTAGCCAGACAATTAGGCAGTTAATTAGGCAGTTAATAAGGCAGGCAATTAGGCAGTTAATTAGGCAGGCATTGAGGCAGACAATTAGGCAGGCAATTAGGCAGATAATTAGGCAGTTAATTAGGCAAACAATTAGGCAGGCAATTATGCAGGCAATACAGCAGTTAATTAGGCAGGCAATAAGGCAGTTAATTAGGCAGTTTTTTAGACAGTTAATTAGGCATTTAATTAGGCAAGCATTAAGTTAGGCAATTAGGCAGGCAATTAGGAAGTTAATTAGGCAGTTAATTAGGCAGGCAATTAGGCAGGCATTTATGCAAGCAATAAGGCAGTTAATTAGGCAGTCAATTAGGCAGGCAACAAGGCAGGCAATTAGGCAGGCAATAAGGCAGGCTTTTAGGCAGGCAATGAGGCAGTTAATTGGGCAGGCAGTTAGGCAGTTAATTAGGCGGGCAATTAGGCAGGCAATCCAGCAGTTAATTAAGCAGGCAATTAGGCAGTTAATTAGGCAGTTAATTAGGCAGTTAATTAGGCAGTTAATAACGCAGGCAATTAGGCAGGCTTTTAGGCAGGCAATTAGGCAGTAAATTAGGCAGGCAGTTAGGCAGTTTATTAGGCAGGCAATTAGGCAGGCAATAATGCAGACAATTAGGCAGTTAATAAGGCATGCAATTAGGCAGGCAATTAGGCAAGCAACAAGGCAGGCATTTAGGCTGGCAATGTGACAGTTAATTTTTCGGCAATTAGGCAGGCAATCCAGCAGTTGATTAGGCAGGCAATAAGGCAGTTAATTAGGCAGTTAATTAGGCAGGCAATTAGGCAGGAAATTAGGCAATTAATTAGGCAGTTAATTGAGCAGTTAATTAGGCAGGTATTAGGCAGGCAATTATGCAGGAAATTATGCAGGCAATTAGGCAGGCAATTAGGCAGTTAATAAGGCAGTTAATTAGGCAGTTAATTAGGCAGTAATAAGGCAGTTAATTAGGCAGTTAATTAGGCAGTTAATTAGACAGGCAATTAGGCAGGCAATTATGCAAGCTATTAGGCAGGCAATTAGGCAGGCAACAAGGCAGGCTTTTAGGCAGGCAATTAGGCAGTTAATTAGGCGGGCAATTAGGCAGGCAATCCAGCAGTTAATTAGGCAGGCAATTAGGCAGTTAATGAGGCAGGTATTAGGCAGGCAATTATGCAGGAAATTATGCAGGCAATTAGGCAGGCAATTAGGCAGTTAATAAGGCAGGCAATTAGACATGCAATTAGGCAGGCAATTAGGCAGTTAATTAGGCAGTTATTTAGAAAGTTAATTAGGCAGGCAATTAGGCAGTAAATTAGGCAGGCAATTAGGCAGGTAATTTTGCAGGCAATTAGGCAGTTATTAGGCAGGCAATTAGGCAGGCAAAAAGGCAGGCTTTTAAGCAGGCAATGAGGCAGTTAATTAGGCAGGCAGTTAGGCAGTTTATTAGGCAGGCAATTAAGCAGGCAATCCAGCAAGTAATTAGGCAGGCAATTAGGCAGTTATTTAGGCAGGCATTAAGGCAGGCAATTAGGCAGGCAATTAGGCAGGCAATTAGGGAGGCAATCATGCAGGCAATTAGGCAGTTAATTAGACATGCAATTAGGAAGGGTACAAGGCAGGCTTTTAGGCAGGCAATGAGGCAGTTAATTAGGCGGGCAATTAGGCAGGCAATCCAGCAGTTAATTAGGCAGGCAATAAGGCAGTTAATTAGGCAGTAAATTAGGCAGTTAATTAGGCAGGCAATTAGGCAGGCATTTATGCAGGCAATTAGGCAGTTATTAGGCAGGCAATTAGGCAGACAACAAGGCAGGCTTTTAGGCAGGCAATGAGGCAGTTAATTAGGCGGGCAATTAGGAAGGCAATCCAGCAGTTAATTAGGCAGGCAATTAGGCAGTTATTAGCAGTTAATTAGGCAGTTAATTAGGCAGTTAATTAGGCAGGCAATTAGGCAGGCAATTAGGCAGGCAATGAGCCAGGCTTTTAGGCAGGCAATGAGGCAGGTAATTAGGCGGGCAATAAGGCTGGCAATTAGGCAGGCAATTAGGCAGTTAATTAGGCAGGCAATTAGGGAGGCAATTATGCAGGCAATTAGGCAGTTAATTAGACAAGCAATTAGGCAGGTAACAAGGCAGGCTTTTAGGCAGGCAATGAGGCAGTTATTTAGGCGGGCAAAGAGGCAGTCAATCCAGCAGTTAATTAGGCAGGCAATAAGGCAGTTAATTAGGCAGTAAATTAGGCAGTTAACTAGGAAGGCAATTAAACAGGCAATTAGGCAGTTAATTAAGCAGGCAATTAGGCAGGCAATAAGGCAGGCAATGAGGCAGTTAATTAGGCGGGCAATTAGGCAGACAACAAGGCAGGCTTTTAGGCAGGCAATGAGGCAGTTAATTAGGCGGGCAATTAGGAAGGCAATCCAGCAGTTAATTAGGCAGGCAATTAGCTGTTATTAGCAGTTAATTAGGCAGTTAGTTAGGCAGTTAATTAGGCAGGCAATTAGGCAGGCAATTAGGCAGGCAATAAGGCAGGCTTTTAGGCAGGAAATGAGGCAGGTAATTAGGCGGGCAATAAGGCAGGCAATTAGGCAGGCAATTAGGCAATTAATTAGGCAGTTCATTAGGCAGTTAACTAGGAAGGCAATTAAACAGGCAATTAGGCAGTTAATTAAGCAGGCAATTAGGCAGGCAATAAGGCAGGCAATGAGGCAGTTAATTAGGCGGGCAATTAGGCAGGCAATTAGGCAGATAATTAGGCAGGCAATTAGGCAGTTAATTAGACAGGCAATTAGGCAGGCAATTATGCAGGCTATTAGGCAGGCAATTAGGCAGGCAACAAGGCAGGCTTTTAGGCAGGCAATTAGGCAGTTAATTAGGCGGGCAATTAGGCAGGCAATCCAGCAGTTAATTAGGCAGGCAATTAGGCAGTTAATGAGGCAGTTATTAGGCAAGCAATTAGGTAGGCAATTATGCAGGCAATTATGCAGGCAATTAGGCAGGCAATTAGGCAGTTAATAAGGCAGGCAATTAGACAGGCAATTAGGCAGGCAATTAGGCAGTTAATTAGGCAGTTATTTAGGAAGTTAATTAGGCAGGCAATTAGGCAGGCAATTAGGCAGGTAATTTTGCAGGCAATTAGGCAGTTATTAGGCAGGCAATTAGGCAGGCAATAAGGCAGGCTTTTAGGCAGGCAATGAGGCTGTTAATTAGGCAGGCAGTTAGGCAGTTTATTAGGCAGGCAATTAAGCAGGCAATCCAGCAAGTAATTAGGCAGGCAATTAAGCAGTTATTTAGGCAGGCATTAAGGCAGGCAATTAGGCAGGCAATTTGGCAGTTAAGTAGGCAGGCAATTAGGGAGGCAATTATGCAGGCAATTAGGCAGTTAATTAGACAAGCAATTAGGCAGGTAACAAGGCAGGCTTTTAGGCAGGCAATGAGGCAGTTAATTAGGCGGGCAATTAGGCAGGCAATCCAGCAGTTAATTAGGCAGGCAATAAGGCAGTTAATTAGGCAGTAAATTAGGCAGTTAATTAGGCAGTTAATTAGGCAGGCAATTAAGCAGGCATTTATGCAGGCAATTAGGCAGTAATTAGGCAGGCAATTAGGCAGACAACAAGGCAGGCTTTTAGGCAGGCAATGAGTCAGTTAATTAGGCGGGCAATTAGGAAGGCAATCCAGCAGTTAATTAGGCAGGCAATTAGGCAGTTATTAGCAGTTAATTAGGCAATTAATTAGGCAGGCAATTAGGCTGGCAATTAGGCAGGCAATAAGGCAGGCTTTTAGGCAGGCAATGAGGCAGGTAATTAGGCGGGCAATAAGGCAGGCAATTAGGCAAGCAATTAGGCAATTAATTAGGCAGTTAATTAGGCAGTTTACTAGTAAGGCAATTAAACAGGCAATTAGGCAGTTAATTAAGCAGGCAATTATGCAGGCAATAAGGCAGGCAATGAGGCAGTTAATTAGGCGGGCAATTAGGCAGGCAATTAGGCAGATAATTAGGCAGGAAATTAGGCAGATAATTAGGCAGGCAGTTAGGCATTTAATTAGGCAGGCAATTAGGCAGGCAATTAAACAGGCAATAAGGCAGTTAATTAGGCAGTTAATTAGGCTGGCAATTAGGCAGGCAATTATGCAGGCAATTAGGCAGTTAATTAGGCAGGCAATAAGGCAGGCAACAAGGCAGGCTTTTAGGCAGGCAATGAAGCAGTTAATTAGGCGGGCAATTAGGCAGGCAATCCAGCAGTTAATTAAGCAGGCAATTAAGCAGTTAATTAGGAAGTTAATTAGGCATGCAATTAGGCAAACATTTAGGCAGGCAATTAGGCAGGCATTTAAGCAGGCAATTAAGCAGTTAATTAGGCAAGCAATAAGACAGGCAGGCAATTAGGCAGGCACGCATTTAGTCAGTCAATTAAGCAGATAATTAGGCAGGCAATTAGGCAGGCAATGAGGCAGTTAATTAGGCGGGCAATTAGGCAGCCAATCCAGCAGTTAATTAGACAGGCAATTAGGTAGTTAATTAGGCAGTTCATTAGGCAGTTAATTAGGCAGTTCATTAGGCAGTTAATTAGGCAGTTAATAAGGCAGGCAATTAGGCAGGCAATTAGGCAGGCAATTAGGCAGGCAATTAGGCAGGCAATTCGGCAGTTAATTAGGCAGTTAATTAGGCAGTTAATTAGGCAGTTAATTAGGAAGGTAATTAGGCAGGCAATAATGCAGGCAATTAGGCAGTTAATAAGGCATGCAATTAGGCAGGCAATTAGGCAGGCAACAAGGCAGGCATTTAGGCTGGCAATGAGGCAGTTAATTTTTCGGCAATTAGGCAGGCAATCCAGCAGTTAATTAGGCAGGCAATAAGGCATTTAATAAGGTAGTTAATTAGGCAGTTTATTAGGCATGCAATTAGGCAGGCAATTAGGCAGGCAACAAGGCAGGCATTTAGGCAGGCAATGAGGCAGTTAATTAGGCGGGCAATTAGGCAGGCAATCAAGCAGGCAATTAGGCAGGCATTTATGCAGGCAGTAAGGCAGGCATTTATGCAGGCAGTTAGGCAGGCAATTAGCAGGCAATAAGGCAGGCTTTTAGGCAGGCAATGAAGCAGTTAATTAGGCGGGCAATTAGGCAGGCAATTAGGCAGTTAATAAGGCAGGCAGTTAGGCAGTTAATAAGACAGGCAATTAGGCAGGCAATCCAGCAGTTAATTAGGCAGGCAATTAAGCAGTTAATAAGGCAGGCATTAAGGCAGGCAACTAGCCAGACAATTAGGCAGTTAATTAGGCAGTTAATAAGGCAGGCAATTAGGCAGTTAATTAGGCAGGCATTGAGGCAGACAATTAGGCAGGCAATTAGGCAGTTAATTAGGCAGTTAATTAGGCAAACAATTAGGCAGGCAATTATGCAGGCAATACAGCAGTTAATTAGGCAGGCAATAAGGCAGTTAATTAGGCAGTTTTTTAGACAGTTAATTAGGCATTTAATTAGGCAAGCATTAAGTTAGGCAATTAGGCAGGCAATTAGGCAGTTAATTAGGCAGTTAATTAGGCAGGCAATTAGGCAGGCATTTATGCAAGCAATAAGGCAGTTAATTAGGCAGTCAATTAGGCAGGCAACAAGGCAGGCAATTAGGCAGGCAATAAGGCAGGCTTTTAGGCAGGCAATGAGGCAGTTAATTAGGCAGGCAGTTAGGCAGTTAATTAGGCGGGCAATTAGGCAGGCAATCCAGCAGTTAATTAAGCAGGCAATTAGGCAGTTAATTAGGCAGTTAATTAGGCAGTTAATTAGGCAGTTAATAACGCAGGCAATTAGGCAGGCTTTTAGGCAGGCAATTAGGCAGTAAATTAGGCAGGCAGTTAGGCAGTTTATTAGGCAGGCAATTAGGCAGGCAATAATGCAGGCAATTAGGCAGTTAATAAGGCATGCAATTAGGCAGGCAATTAGGCAAGCAACAAGGCAGGCATTTAGGCTGGCAATGTGACAGTTAATTTTTCGGCAATTAGGCAGGCAATCCAGCAGTTGATTAGGCAGGCAATAAGGCAGTTAAATAGGCAGTTAATTAGGCAGGCAATTAGGCAGGCAATTAGGCAGTTAATTAGGCAGTTAATTGAGCAGTTAATTAGGCAGTTAATTAGGCAGGCAATTAGGCAGGCAACAAGGTAGGCTTTAAGGCTGGCAATGAGGCAGTTAATAAAGGTGGGCAATTAGGCAGGCAATCCAGCAGGCAATTCGGCAGGCAATTATGCAGGCAATTAGGCAGGCAATTAGGCAGTTAATTAGGCAGGCAATTAGGCAGGCAATAAGGCAGTTAATTAGGCGGGCAATTAGGCAGGCAATTAGGCAGGCATTAGGCATGTAATGAGGCAGTTAATTAGGCAGTTAATTAGGCAGTAATAAGGCAGTTAATTAGGCAGTTAATTAGGCAGTTAATTAGACAGGCAATTAGGCTGGCAATTATGCAGGCTATTAGGCAGGCAATTAGGCAGGCAACAAGGCAAGCTTTTAGGCAGGCAATTAGGCAGTTAATTAGGCGGGCAATTAGGCAGGCAATCCAGCAGTTAATTAGGCAGGCAATTAGGCAGTTAATGAGGCAGGTATTAGGCAGGCAATTAGGCAGGCAATTATGCAGGAAATTATGCAGGCAATTAGGCAGGCAATTAGGCAGTTAATAAGGCAGGCAATTAGACATGCAATTAGGCAGGCAATTAGGCAGTTAATTAGGCAGTTATTTAGAAAGTTAATTAGGCAGGCAATTAGGCAGTAAATTAGGCAGGCAATTAGGCAGGTAATTTTGCAGGCAATTAGGCAGTTATTAGGCAGGCAATTAGGCAGGCAAAAAGGCAGGCTTTTAAGCAGGCAATGAGGCAGTTAATTAGGCAGGCAGTTAGGCAGTTTATTAGGCAGGCAATTAAGCAGGCAATCCAGCAAGTAATTAGGCAGGCAATTAGGCAGTTATTTAGGCAGGCATTAAGGCAGGCAATTAGGCAGGCAATTAGGCAGTTAATTAGGCAGGCAATTAGGAAGGCAATCATGCAGGCAATTAGGCAGTTAATTAGACATGCAATTAGGAAGGGTACAAGGCAGGCTTTTAGGCAGGCAATGAGGCAGTTAATTAGGCGGGCAATTAGGCAGGCAATCCAGCAGTTAATTAGGCAGGCAATAAGGCAGTTAATTAGGCAGTAAATTAGGCAGTTAATTAGGCAGGCAATTAGGCAGGCATTTATGCAGGCAATTAGGCAGTTATTAGGCAGGCAATTAGGCAGACAACAAGGCAGGCTTTTAGGCAGGCAATGAGGCAGTTAATTAGGCGGGCAATTAGGAAGGCAATCCAGCAGTTAATTAGGCAGGCAATTAGGCAGTTATTAGCAGTTAATTAGGCAGTTAATTAGGCAGTTAATTAGGCAGGCAATTAGGCAGGCAATTAGGCAGGCAATGAGGCAGGCTTTTAGGCAGGCAATGAGGCAGGTAATTAGGCGGGCAATAAGGCTGGCAATTAGGCAGGCAATTAGGCAATTAATTAGGCAGTTCATTAGGCAGTTAACTAGGAAGGCAATTAAACAGGCAATTAGGCAGTCAATTAGCAAGCAAAAAGGCAGGCTTTTAGGCAGGCAATGAAGCAGTTAATTAGGCGGGCAATTAGGCAGGCAATTCAGCAGTTAATTAGGCAGGCAATAAGGCAGTTAATTAGGCAGTAAATTAGGCAGTTAATTAGGCAGGCAATTAGGCAGGCTTTTAGGCAGGCAATGAGGCAGGTAATTAGGCGGACAATTAGGCTGGCAATTAAACAGGCAATAAGGCAGTTAATTAGGCAGATAATTAGGCAAGCAATAATACAGGCAGGCAATTAGGCAGGCACGCATTTAGTCAGTCAATTAAGCAGATAATTAGGCAGGCAATTAGGCAGGCAACAAGGTAGGCTTTTAGGCAGGCAATGAGGCAGTTAATTAGGCGGGCAATTAGGCAGCCAATCCAGCAGTTAATTAGACAGGCAATTAGGTAGTTAATTAGGCAGTTCATTAGGCAGTTAATTAGGCAGTTAATAAGGCAGGCAATTAGGCAGGCAATTAGGCAGGCAATTAGGCAGGCAATTAGGCAGGCAATTCGGCAGTTAATTAGGCAGTTAATTAGGCAGTTAATTAGGAAGGTAATTAGGCAGGCAATAATGCAGGCAATTAGGCAGTTAATAAGGCATGCAATTAGGCAGGCAATTAGGCAGGCAACAAGGCAGGCATTTAGGCTGGCAATGAGGCAGTTAATTTTTCGGCAATTAGGCAGGCAATCCAGCAGTTAATTAGGCAGGCAATAAGGCATTTAATAAGGTAGTTAATTAGGCAGTTTATTAGGCAGTTAATTAGGCAGGCAATTAGGCAGGCAATGAGGCAGTCAATTAGGCAGTTAATAAGGCAGTTAATTAGGCAGGGAATTATGTAGGCAATAAGTAAGGCAATTAGGCAGTTAATTAAGCAGTTAATTAGGCAGGCAATTAGGCATGCAACAAGGCAGGCTTTTAGGCAGGCAATGAGGCAGTTAATTAGGCGGGCAATTAGGCAGGCAATCCAGCAGGCAATTAGGCAGACATTTATGCAGGCAGTAAGGCAGGCATTTATGCAGGCAGTTAGGCAGGCAATTAGTAGGCAATAAGGCAGGCTTTTAGGCAGGCAATGAAGCAGTTAATTAGGCGGGCAATTAGGCAGGCAATTAGGCAGTTAATAAGGCAGGCAGTTAGGCAGTTAATAAGGCAGGCAATTAGGCAGGCAATCCAGCAGTTAATTAGGCAGGCAATTAAGCAGTTAATAAGGCAGGCATTAAGGCAGGCAATTAGCCAGACAATTAGGCAGTTAATTAGGCAGTTAATTAGGCAGGCAATTAGGCAGTTAATTAGGCAGGCATTGAGGCAGACAATTAGGCAGGCAATTAGGCAGTTAATTAAGCATTTAATTAGGCAAACAATTAGGCAGGCAATTATGCAGGCAATACAGCAGTTAATTAGGCAGGCAATAAGGCAGTTAATTAGGCAGTTTTTTAGACAGTTAATTAGGCATTTAATTAGGAAGGCATTAAGTTAGGCAATTAGGCAGGCAATTAGGCAGTTAATTAGGCAGTTAATTAGGCAGGCAATTAGGCAGGCATTTATGCAAGCAATAAGGCAGTTAATTAGGCAGTCAATTAGGCAGGCAACAAGGCAGGCAATTAGGCAGGCAATAAGGCAGGCTTTTAGGCAGGCAATGAGGCAGTTAATTAGGCAGGCAGTTAGGCAGTTTATTAGGCAGGCAATTAGGCAGGCAATTAGGCAGGCAATTAGGCAGTTAATTAGGCAGTAAATTAGGCAGTTAATTAGGCAGGCAATTATGCAGGCAATTAGGCAGTAAATTAGGCAGGCAATTAGGCAGGCAACAAGGCAGGCTTTTAGGCAGGCAATGAGGCAGTTAATTAGGCGGGCAATTAGGCAGGCAATCCAGCAGTTAATTAAGCAGGAAATTAGGCAGTTAATTAGGCAGTTAATTAGGCAGTTAATTAGGCACTTATAACGCAGGCAATTAGGCAGGCTTTTAGGCAGGCAATTAGGCAGTAAATATGGCAGGCAGTTAGGCAGTTAATTAGGCAGGCAATTAGGCAGGCAATAATGCAGGCAATTAGGCAGTTAATAAGGCATGCAATTAGGCAGGCAATTAGGCAAGCAACAAGGCAGGCATTTAGGCTGGCAATGTGGCAGTTAATTTTTCGGCAATTAGGCAGGCAATCCAGCAGTTGATTAGGCAGGCAATTAGGCAGTTAATTAGGCAGTTAATTAAGCAGTTAATTATGCAGGCAATAAGGCAGTTAATTAGGCAGTTAATTAGGCAGGCAATTAGGCAGGCAATTAGGCAGTTAATTAGGCAGTTAATTGAGCAGTTAATTAGGCAGTTAATTAGGCAGGCAATTAGGCAGGCAACAAGGCAGGCTTTAAGGCTGGCAATGAGGCAGTTAATAAAGGTGGGCAATTAGGCAGGCAATCCAGCAGGCAATTCGGCAGGCAATTATGCAGGCAATTAGGCAGGCAATTAGGCAGTTAATTAGGCAGGCAATTAGGCAGGCAATAAGGCAGTTAATTAGGCGGGCAATTAGGCAGGCAATTAGGCAGGCATTAGGCATGTAATGAGGCAGTTAATTAGGCAGTTAATTAGGCAGTAATTAGGCAGTTAATTAGGCAGTTAATTAGGCAGTTAATTATACAGGCAATTAGGCAGGCAATTATGCAGGCTATTAGGCAGGCAATTAGGCAGGCAACAAGGCAGGCTTTTAGGCAGGCAATTAGGCAGTTAATTAGGCGGGCAATTAGGCAGGCAATCCAGCAGTTAATTAGGCAGGCAATTAGGCAGTTAATGAGGCAGGTATTAGGCAGGCAATTAGGCAGGCAATTATGCAGGAAATTATGCAGGCAATTAGGCAGGCAATTAGGCAGTTAATAAGGCAGGCAATTAGACATGCAATTAGGCAGGCAATTAGGCAGTTAATTAGGCAGTTATTTAGAAAGTTAATTAGGCAGGCAATTAGGCAGTAAATTAGGCAGGCAATTAGGCAGGTAATTTTGCAGGCAATTAGGCAGTTATTAGGCAGGCAATTAGGCAGGCAAAAAGGCAGGCTTTTAAGCAGGCAATGAGGCAGTTAATTAGGCAGGCAGTTAGGCAGTTTATTAGTCAGGCAATTAAGCAGGCAATCCAGCAAGTAATTAGGCAGGCAATTAGGCAGTTATTTAGGCAGGCATTAAGGCAGGCAATTAGGCAGGCAATAAGGCAGTTAATTAGGCAGGCAATTAGGGAGGCAATTATGCAGGCAATTAGGCAGTTAATTAGACATGCAATTAGGAAGTGTACAAGGCAGGCTTTTAGGCAGGCAATGAGGCAGTTAATTAGGCGGGCAATTAGGCAGGCAATCCAGCAGTTAATTAGGCAGGCAATAAGGCAGTTAATTAGGCAGTAAATTAGGCAGTTAATTAGGCAGGCAATTAGGCAGGCATTTATGCAGGCAATTAGGCAGTTATTAGGCAGGCAATTAGGCAGACAACAATGCAGGCTTTTAGGCAGGCAATGAGGCAGTTAATTAGGCGGGCAATTAGGAAGGCAATCCAGCAGTTAATTAGGCAGGCAATTAGGCAGTTATTAGCAGTTAATTAGGCAGTTAATTAGGCAGTTAATTAGGCAGGCAATTAGGCAGGCAATTAGGCAGGCAATGAGGCAGGCTTTTAGGCAGGCAATGAGGCAGGTAATTAGGCGGGCAATAAGGCTGGCAATTAGGCAGGCAATTAGGCAATTAATTAGGCAGTTCATTAGGCAGTTAACTAGGAAGGCAATTAAACAGGCAATTAGGCAGTCAATTAGCAGGCAAAAAGGCAGGCTTTTAGGCAGGCAATGAAGCAGTTAATTAGGCGGGCAATTAGGCAGGCAATCCAGCAGTTAATTAGGCAGGCAATAAGGCAGTTAATTAGGCAGTAAATTAGGCAGTTAATTAGGCAGGCAATTAGGCAGGCATTTATGCAGGCAATTAGGCAGTTATTAGGCAGGCAATTAGGCAGGCAATAAGGCAGGCTTTTAGGCAGGCAATGAGGCAGGTAATTAGGCGGACAATTAGGCTGGCAATTAAACAGGCAATAAGGCAGTTAATTAGGCAGTTAATTAGGCAAGCAATAAGACAGGCAGGCAATTAGGCAGGCACGCATTTAGTCAGTCAATTAAGCAGATAATTAGGCAGGCAATTAGGCAGGCAACAAGGTAGGCTTTTAGGCAGGCAATGAGGCAGTTAATTAGGCGGGCAATTAGGCAGCCAATCCAGCAGTTAATTAGACAGGCAATTAGGTAGTTAATTAGGCAGTTAATTAGGCAGTTAATAAGGCAGGCAATTAGGCAGGCAATTAGGCAGGCAATTAGGCAGGCAATTAGGCAGGCAATTCGGCAGTTAATTAGGCAGTTAATTAGGCAGTTAATTAGGAAGGTAATTAGGCAGGCAATAATGCAGGCAATTAGGCAGTTAATAAGGCATGCAATTAGGCAGGCAATTAGGCAGGCAACAAGGCAGGCATTTAGGCTGGCAATGAGGCAGTTAATTTTTCGGCAATTAGGCAGGCAATCCAGCAGTTAATTAGGCAGGCAATAAGGCATTTAATAAGGTAGTTAATTAGGCAGTTTATTAGGCAGTTAATTAGGCAGGCAATTAGGCAGGCAATGAGGCAGTCAATTAGGCAGTTAATAAGGCAGTTAATTAGGCAGGGAATTATGTAGGCAATTAGTAAGGCAATTAGGCAGTTAATTAAGCAGTTAATTAGGCAGGCAATTAGGCATGCAACAAGGCAGGCTTTTAGGCAGGCAATGAGGCAGTTAATTAGGCGGGCAATTAGGCAGGCAATCCAGCAGGCAATTAGGCAGACATTTATGCAGGCAGTAAGGCAGGCATTTATGCAGGCAGTTAGGCAGGCAATTAGCAGGCAATAAGGCAGGCTTTTAGGCAGGCAATGAAGCAGTTAATTAGGCGGGCAATTAGGCAGGCAATTAGGCAGTTAATAAGGCAGGCAGTTAGGCAGGCAATTAGGCAGTTAATTAGGCAGTTAATTGAGCAGTTAATTAGGCAGTTAATTAGGCAGGCAATTAGGCAGGCAACAAGGCAGGCTTTAAGGCTGGCAATGAGGCAGTTAATAAAGGTGGGCAATTAGGCAGGCAATCCAGCAGGCAATTCGGCAGGCAATTATGCAGGCAATTAGGCAGGCAATTAGGCAGTTAATTAGGCAGGCAATTAGGCAGGCAATAAGGCAGTTAATTAGGCGGGCAATTAGGCAGGCAATTAGGCAGGCATTAGGCATGTAATGAGGCAGTTAATTAGGCAGTTAATTAGGCAGTAATTAGGCAGTTAATTAGGCAGTTAATTAGGCAGTTAATTATACAGGCAATTAGGCAGGCAATTATGCAGGCTATTAGGCAGGCAATTAGGCAGGCAACAAGGCAGGCTTTTAGGCAGGCAATTAGGCAGTTAATTAGGCGGGCAATTAGGCAGGCAATCCAGCAGTTAATTAGGCAGGCAATTAGGCAGTTAATGAGGCAGGTATTAGGCAGGCAATTAGGCAGGCAATTATGCAGGAAATTATGCAGGCAATTAGGCAGGCAATTAGGCAGTTAATAAGGCAGGCAATTAGACATGCAATTAGGCAGGCAATTAGGCAGTTAATTAGGCAGTTATTTAGAAAGTTAATTAGGCAGGCAATTAGGCAGTAAATTAGGCAGGCAATTAGGCAGGTAATTTTGCAGGCAATTAGGCAGTTATTAGGCAGGCAATTAGGCAGGCAAAAAGGCAGGCTTTTAAGCAGGCAATGAGGCAGTTAATTAGGCAGGCAGTTAGGCAGTTTATTAGGCAGGCAATTAAGCAGGCAATCCAGCAAGTAATTAGGCAGGCAATTAGGCAGTTATTTAGGCAGGCATTAAGGCAGGCAATTAGGCAGGCAATAAGGCAGTTAATTAGGCAGGCAATTAGGGAGGCAATTATGCAGGCAATTAGGCAGTTAATTAGACATGCAATTAGGAAGGGTACAAGGCAGGCTTTTAGGCAGGCAATGAGGCAGTTAATTAGGCGGGCAATTAGGCAGGCAATCCAGCAGTTAATTAGGCAGGCAATAAGGCAGTTAATTAGGCAGTAAATTAGGCAGTTAATTAGGCAGGCAATTAAGCAGGCATTTATGCAGGCAATTAGGCAGTTATTAGGCAGGCAATTAGGCAGACAACAATGCAGGCTTTTAGGCAGGCAATGAGGCAGTTAATTAGGCGGGCAATTAGGAAGGCAATCCAGCAGTTAATTAGGCAGGCAATTAGGCAGTTATTAGCAGTTAATTAGGCAGTTAATTAGGCAGTTAATTAGGCAGGCAATTAGGCAGGCAATTAGGCAGGCAATGAGGCAGGCTTTTAGGCAGGCAATGAGGCAGGTAATTAGGCGGGCAATAAGGCTGGCAATTAGGCAGGCAATTAGGCAATTAATTAGGCAGTTCATTAGGCAGTTAACTAGGAAGGCAATTAAACAGGCAATTAGGCAGTCAATTAGCAGGCAAAAAGGCAGGCTTTTAGGCAGGCAATGAAGCAGTTAATTAGGCGGGCAATTAGGCAGGCAATCCAGCAGTTAATTAGGCAGGCAATAAGGCAGTTAATTAGGCAGTAAATTAGGCAGTTAATTAGGCAGGCAATTAGGCAGGCATTTATGCAGGCAATTAGGCAGTTATTAGGCAGGCAATTAGGCAGGCAATAAGGCAGGCTTTTAGGCAGGCAATGAGGCAGGTAATTAGGCGGACAATTAGGCTGGCAATTAAACAGGCAATAAGGCAGTTAATTAGGCAGTTAATTAGGCAAGCAATAAGACAGGCAGGCAATTAGGCAGGCACGCATTTAGTCAGTCAATTAAGCAGATAATTAGGCAGGCAATTAGGCAGGCAACAAGGTAGGCTTTTAGGCAGGCAATGAGGCAGTTAATTAGGCGGGCAATTAGGCAGCCAATCCAGCAGTTAATTAGACAGGCAATTAGGTAGTTAATTAGGCAGTTAATTAGGCAGTTAATAAGGCAGGCAATTAGGCAGGCAATTAGGCAGGCAATTAGGCAGGCAATTAGGCAGGCAATTCGGCAGTTAATTAGGCAGTTAATTAGGCAGTTAATTAGGAAGGTAATTAGGCAGGCAATAATGCAGGCAATTAGGCAGTTAATAAGGCATGCAATTAGGCAGGCAATTAGGCAGGCAACAAGGCAGGCATTTAGGCTGGCAATGAGGCAGTTAATTTTTCGGCAATTAGGCAGGCAATCCAGCAGTTAATTAGGCAGGCAATAAGGCATTTAATAAGGTAGTTAATTAGGCAGTTTATTAGGCAGTTAATTAGGCAGGCAATTAGGCAGGCAATTAGGCAGGCATTTATGCAAGCAATAAGGCAGTTAATTAGGCAGTCAATTAGGCAGGCAACAAGGCAGGCAATTAGGCAGGCAATAAGGCAGGCTTTTAGGCAGGCAATGAGGCAGTTAATTAGGCAGGCAGTTAGGCAGTTTATTAGGCAGGCAATTAGGCAGGCAATTAGGCAGGCAATTAGGCAGTTAATTAGGCAGTAAATTAGGCAGTTAATTAGGCAGGCAATTATGCAGGCAATTAGGCAGTAAATTAGGCAGGCAATTAGGCAGGCAACAAGGCAGGCTTTTAGGCAGGCAATGAGGCAGTTAATTAGGCGGGCAATTAGGCAGGCAATCCAGCAGTTAATTAAGCAGGCAATTAGGCAGTTAATTAGGCAGTTAATTAGGCAGTTAATTAGGCAGTTAATAACGCAGGCAATTAGGCAGGCTTTTAGGCAGGCAATTAGGCAGTAAATATGGCAGGCAGTTAGGCAGTTAATTAGGCAGGCAATTAGGCAGGCAATAATGCAGGCAATTAGGCAGTTAATAAGGCATGCAATTAGGCAGGCAATTAGGCAAGCAACAAGGCAGGCATTTAGGCTGGCAATGTGGCAGTTAATTTTTCGGCAATTAGGCAGGCAATCCAGCAGTTGATTAGGCAGGCAATTAGGCAGTTAATTAGGCAGTTAATTAAGCAGTTAATTATGCAGGCAATAAGGCAGTTAATTAGGCAGTTAATTGAGCAGTTAATTAGGCAGTTAATTAGGCAGGCAATTAGGCAGGCAACAAGGCAGGCTTTAAGGCTGGCAATGAGGCAGTTAATAAAGGTAAGCAATTAGGCAGGCAATCCAGCAGGCAATTCGGCAGGCAATTAGGCAGGCAATTAGGCAGTTAATTAGGCAGGCAATTAGGCAGGCAATAAGGCAGTTAATTAGGCGGGCAATTAGGCAGGCAATTAGGCAGGCATTAGGCATGTAATGAGGCAGTTAATTAGGCAGTTAATTAGGCAGTAATTAGGCAGTTAATTAGGCAGTTAATTAGGCAGTTAATTAGAGAGGCAATTAGGCAGGCAATTATGCAGGCTATTAGGCAGGCAATTAGGCAGGCAACAAGGCAGGCTTTTAGGCAGGCAATTAGGCAGTTAATTAGGCGGGCAATTAGGCAGGCAATCCAGCAGTTAATTAGGCAGGCAATTAGGCAGTTAATGAGGCAGGTAATAGGCAGGCAATTAGGAAGGCAATTATGCAGGAAATTATGCAGGCAATTAGGCAGGCAATTAGGCAGTAAATAAGGCAGGCAATTAGACATGCAATTAGGCAGGCAATTAGGCAGTTAATTAGGCAGTTATTTAGAAAGTTAATTAGGCAGACAATTAGGCAGTAAATTAGGCAGGCAATTAGGCAGGTAATTTTGCAGGCAATTATGCAGTTATTAGGCAGGCAATTAGGCAGGCAAAAAGGCAGGCTTTTAAGCAGGCAATGAGGCAGTTAATTAGGCAGGCAGTTAGGCAGTTTATTAGGCAGGCAATTAAGCAGGCAATCCAGCAAGTAATTAGGCAGGCAATTAGGCAGTTATTTAGGCAGGCATTAAGGCAGGCAATTAGGCAGGCAATTAGGCAGTTAATTAGGCAGGCAATTAGGGAGGCAATTATGCAGGCAATTAGGCAGTTAATTAGACATGCAATTAGGAAGGGTACAAGGCAGGCTTTTAGGCAGGCAATGAGGCAGTTAATTAGGCGGGCAATTAGGCAGGCAATCCAGCAGTTAATTAGGCAGGCAATAAGGCAGTTAATTAGGCAGTAAATTAGGCAGTTAATTAGGCAGGCAATTAGGCAGGCATTTATGCAGGCAATTAGGCAGTTATTAGGCAGGCAATTAGGCAGACAACAAGGCAGGCTTTTAGGCAGGCAATGAGGCAGTTAATTAGGCGGGCAATTAGGAAGGCAATCCAGCACTTAATTAGGCAGGCAATTAGGCAGTTATTAGCAGTTAATTAGGCAGTTAATTAGGCAGTTAATTAGGCAGGCAATTAGGCAGGCAATTAGGCAGGCAATAAGGCAGGCTTTTAGGCAGGCAATGAGGCAGGTAATTAGGCGGGCAATAAGGCTGGCAATTAGGCAGGCAATTAGGCAATTAATTAGGCAGTTCATTAGGCAGTTAACTAGGAAGGCAATTAAACAGGCAATTAGGCAGTCAATTAGCAGGCAAAAAGGCAGGCTTTTAGGCAGGCAATGAAGCAGTTAATTAGGCGGACAATTAGGCTGGCAATTAAACAGGCAATAAGGCAGTTAATTAGGCAGTTAATTAGGCAGTTAATTAGGCTGGCAATTAGGCAGGCAATTATGCAGGCAATTAGGCAGTTAATTAGGCAGTTAATTAGGCAGTTAATTAGGCTGGCAATTAGGCAGGCAATTATGCAGGCAATTAGGCAGTTAATTAGGCAGGCAATTAGGCAGTCAACAAGGCAGGCTTTTAGGCAGACAATGAGGCAGTTAATTAGGCGGGCAATTAGGCAGGCAATCGAGCAGTTAATTAAGCAGGCAATTAGGCAGACAATTATGCAGGCAATTAGGCAGTTAATTAGGCAGGGAATTAGGCAGGCTACAATGCAGGCTTTTAGGCAGGCAATGAGGCAGTTAATTAGGCGGGCAATTAGGCAGGCAATCCAGCAGTTAATTAGGCAGGCAATAAGGCAGTTAATTAGTCAGTTAATTAGGCAGGCAATTAGGCAGTTAATTAGGCAGGCAATTAGGCAGGCAACAAGGCAGGCTTTTAAGCAGGCAATGAGGCAGTTAATTAGGCGGGCAATTAGGAAGGCAATCCAGCAGTTAATTAAGCAGGCAATTAGGCAGTTAATTAGGAAGTTAATTAGGCATGCAATTAGGCAAACATTTAGGCAGGCAATTAGGCAGGCATTTAAGCAGGCAATTAGGCAGGCATTTATGCAGGCAGTAAGGCAGGCATTTATGCAGGCAGTTAGGCAGGCAATTAGCAGGCAATAAGGCAGGCTCTTAGGCAGGCAATGAAGCAGTTAATTAGGCGGGCAATTAGGCTGGCAATTAGGCAGTTAATTAAGCAGGCAGTTAGGCAGTTAATTAAGCAGGCAATTAGGCAGCCAATCCAGCAGTTAATTAGGCAGG
The DNA here is from genome assembly GCF_032445375.1 of Bacillus rossius redtenbacheri. Taxonomy (NCBI): domain Eukaryota; kingdom Metazoa; phylum Arthropoda; class Insecta; order Phasmatodea; family Bacillidae; genus Bacillus; species Bacillus rossius. Next base: position 34,455 of record NW_026962348.1, read on the forward strand.
CAATTAGGCAGTTAATTAGGCAGGCATTAATGCAGGCAATTATGCAGGCAATTAGGCAGTTAATTAGGCAGTTAATTAGGCAGGCAATTAGGCAGTTAATTAGGCAGGCATTAAGGCAGGCAATTAGGCAGTTTATTAGGCAGTTAATTAATCAGTAAATTAGGCATTTAATTAGGCAGGCAATTAGGCAGGCAATTAGGCAGTTAATTAGGCAGTTTATTAGTCAGTTAATAAGGCAGTTAATTAGTCAGGCAATTATGCAGGCAATTAGGCAGGCAATTAGGCAGTTAATTAGGCAGGATTAGGTAGTTAATTAGGCAGGCAATTAGGCAGGCAATAAGGCAGGCTTTTAGGCAGGCAATGAGGCAGTTAATTAGGCGGGCAATTGGGCAGGCAATTAGGCAGGCAATTAGGCAGGCAGTTAGGCAGGTAATTAGGCAGTTAATTAGGCGGGCAATTAGGCAGGCAACTAGGCAAGCAGTTAGACAGTTAATTAGGCAGGCAATTAGGCAGGCAATCCAGCATTTACTTTATCAGGCAATTAGGCAGTTAATTAGGCTGGCAATAAGCAGTTAATTAGGCAGTTATTTAGGCAGTTTATTTGGCAGGCAATTATGCAGGCAAATAGGCAGTTAATTAGGCAGGCAATTAGGCAGGCAACAATGCAGGTTTTTAGGCAGGCAATGAGGCAGTTAATTAGGCGGGCAATTAGGCAGGCAATCCAGCAGTTAATTAGGCAGGCAATTAGGCAGTTAATTAGGCACTTAATTAGGCAGTTAATTAGGTAGGCATTAAGGCAGGCAATTAGGCAGGCAATTAGGCAGGCAATTAGGCAGTTAATTAGGCAGTTAATTAGGCAGGCAATTAGGCAGGCATTTATGCAGGAAATTAGGCAGTTAATTAGGCAGGTAATTAGGCAGGCATTCCAGCAGTTAATATGGCAGGCAATTAGGCACTTTATTATGCAGTTAATTAGGCAGTTAATTAGGCAAGCAATTACGCAGGCAACAAGGTAGGCTTTTAGGCAGGCAATGTGTCAGTAAATTAGGCAAGCAATAAGGCAGGCAATCCAGCAGGCAATTAGGCAGGCAATTATGCAGGCAATTAGGCAGTTAATTAGGCAGGCAATTATGCAGGCAATAAGGCAGACTTTTAGGCAGGCAATGAGGCAGTTAATTAGGCGGGCAATTAGGCTGGAAATTAGGCAGTTAATTAGGCAGGCAGTTAGGCAGTTAATTAAGCATGTAATTAGGCAGCCAATTAGGCAGTTATTAGGCAGGCATTAATGCAGGCAATTATGCAGGCAATTAGGCAGTTAATTAGGCAGGCAATTAGGCAGTTAATTAGGCAGTTAATTAGGCAGGCATTTAGGCAGTTATTTAGGCAGGCAATTAGGCAGGCAACAAGGCAGGCTTTTAGTCAGGCAATGAGGCAGTTAATTAGGTGGGCAATTAGGAAGGAAATAAGCAGTTAATTAGGCAGTTAATAAGGCAGTTAATATGGCAGGCAATTAGGCAGGCAATCCAGCAGGCAATTAGGCAGGCAATTATGCAGGCAATTTTGCAGTTAATTAGGCAGGCATTTAGGCAGTTATTTAGCCAGGCAATTAGGCAGGCAACAAGGCAGGCTTTTTTAGGCAGGCAATGAGGCAGTTAATTAGGCGGGCAATTAGGAAGGCAATCCAGAAGTTAACTAGGAAGGCAATAAGGCAGTTAATTAGGCAGTTAATTAGGCAGTTAATTAGGCAGTTAATTAGGCAGGCATTTAGGCAGTTATTTAGGCAGGCAATTGGGCAGGCAACAAGGCAGGCTTTTAGGCAGGCAATGAGGCAGTTAATTAAGCGGGCAATTAGGAAGGCAATCCAGCAGTTAATTAGGCAGGCAATAGTCAGGCTTTTAGGCAGGCAATGAGGCAGGTAATTAGGCAGTTAATTAGGCAGGTAATTAGAAATGCAATTAGGCAGGAAATTAGGCAGGTAATTAGAAAGGCAATTAGGCAGGCAATTAGGCAGGCAATTAGGCAGGCAATTAGGCAGTTAATTAGGCAGGCAATTAGGCAAGCAAATAGGCAGTTAATAAGGACATGTAATTAGGCAGGCAATCCAGCATTTACTTAGGCAGGCAATTATGCAGTTAATTAGGCAGGCATTAAGGCAGGCAATTAGGCAGGCAATTAGGCAGTTAATAGGCCAGTTAATTAGGCAGTTAATTAAGCAGGCAATTAGGCAGGCAATTATGCGGGCAATTAGGCAGTTAATTAGGCAGGCAATTAGGCAGGTAAATAGGCAGTTAATTAGGCAGTTAATTAGGCAGCTAAGTATGCAGGCAATTAGGCAGGCAATTAGGCAGTCAATAAGAAAGGCTTTTAGGCAGGCAATGAGGCAGGTAATTAGGCAGGCAATTAGGCAGTTAATAGGCCAGTTAATTAGGCAGTTAATTAAGCAGGCAATTAGGCAGGCAATTTTGCGGGCAATTAGGCAGTTAATTAGGCAGGCAATTAGGCAGGTAAATAGGCAGTTAATTAGGCAGTTAATTAGGCAGTTAAGTATGCAGGCAATTAGGCAGGCAATTAGGCAGTCAATTAGGAAGTTAATTAGGCAGGCAATTAGGCAGGCAATAAGTCAGGCTTTAAGGCAGGCAATGAGGCAGGTAATTAGGCGGGCAATAAGGCAGGCAATTAGGCAGGCAATTAGGCAATTAATTAGGCAGTTAATTTGGCAGTTAACTAGGAAGGCAATTAGGCAGGCAATTAGGCAGTTAATTAAGCAGTTAATTAGGCAGTTAATTAGGCAGGCAATTAGGCAGGCAATTATGCAGGCAATAAGGCAATTAATTAGCCAGGCAGTTAGGCAGTATATTAGGCAGGCAATTAGGCTGGCAATCCAGCAGTTAATTAGGCAGGCAATAAGGCAGTTATTTAGGCAGGCATTAATGCAGGCAATTAGGCAGGCAATTAGGCAGTTAATTAGGCAATTAATTAGGCAGTTAATTAGGCAGGCAATTAGGCAGGCAAATATGCGGGCAAATAGGCAGTTAATTAGGCAGGCAATTAGGCAGGTAACAAGGCAGGCTTTTAAGCAGGCAATGAGGAAGTTAATTAGGCGGGCAAGTAGGCAGGCAATCCAGCAGTTAATTAGGCAGGCAATAAGGCAGTTAATTAGGCAGTTAATTAGGCAGGCAATTAGGCAGTTAATTAGGCAGGCAATTAGGCAGGCAATTATGCAGGCAATAAGGCAATTAAATAGGCAGGCAGTTAGGCAGTATATTAGGCAGGCAATTAGGCTGGCAATCCAGCAGTTAATTAGGCAGGCAATAAGGCAGTTATTTAGGCAGGCATTAATGCAGGCAATTAGGCAGGCAATTAGGCAGTTAATTAGGCAATTAATTAGGCAGTTAATTAGGCAGGCAATTAGGCAGGCAATTAGGCAGGCAAATATGCGGGCAAATAGGCAGTTAATTAGGCAGGCAATTAGGCAGGTAACAAGGCAGGCTTTTAAGCAGGCAATGAGGCAGTTAATTAGGCGGGCAATTAGGCAGGCAATCCAGCAGTTAATTAGGCAGGCAATAAGGCAGTTAATTAGGCAGTTAATTAGGCAGGCAATTAGGCTGTTAATTAGGCAGGCAATTAGGCAGGCAACAAGGCAGGCTTTTACGCAGGCAATGAGGCATTTTATTAGGCGGGCAATTAGGAAGGCAATCCAGCAGTTAATTAGGCAGGCAATTAGGCAGTTAATTAGGCAGTTAATTAGGCAGTTAATAAGGCAGTTAATTAGGCAGTTCATTATAAAGGCAATTAGGCAGGCAATTAGGCAGGCAATTAGGCAGGCAACAAGGCAGGCTTTTAGGCAGGCAATGTGGCTGTTAATTAAGGGGCAATTAGGCAGGCAATCCAGCAGTTAATTAGGCAGGCAATTAGCAGGTAAATAGGCAGTTAAATAGGCAGTTAATTAGGCAGTTAAGTATGCAGGCAATTAGGCAGGCAATTAGGCAGGCAATAATAAAGGCTTTTAGGCAGGCAATGAGGCAGGTAATTAGGCGGGCAATAAAGCAGGCAATTATGCAGGCAATTAGGCAGTTAATTAGGCAGGTAATTCGGAAGGTAATTAGGCAGGAAATTAGGCAGGCAATTAGGCAGGCAATTAGGCAGTTAATTAGGCAAGCTAATAGGCATTTAATTATGCAGGAAATTAGGCATTTAATTAGGCAGGCAATTAGGAAGTTTATTATGCAGGCAATTAGACAGGCAATAAGGCAGGCAATTAGGCAGGCAACAAGGCAGGCTTTTAGGCAGGCAATGAGGCTGTTAATTAGGCGGGCAATTAAGCAGGCAATCCAGCAGTTAATTAGGCTGGCAATTAGCAGGTAAATAGGCAGTTAATTAGGCAGTTAATTAGGCAGTTAAGTATGCAGGCAATTAGGCAAGCAATTAGGCATGCAATTAGGCAGGCAATAAGAAAGGCTTTTAGGCAGACAATGAGGCAGTTAATTAGGCGGGCAATTAGGCAGGCAATCCAGCAGTTAATTAGGCAGGCAATTAGGCAGTTTATTAGGAAGTTTATTAATCAGTAAATTAGGCAGTTAATTAGGCAGGCAATTAGGCAGGCAATTAGGCAGTTAATTAAGCAGTTAATTAGGCAGTTAATTAGGCAGGCAATTAGGCAGGCAATTATACAGGCAAATAGGCAGGCAATTAGGCAGGCAATTAGGCAGGCAAAAATGCAGGCAATTAGGCAGGTAATTAGGCAGTTAATTAGGCAGGCAATTAGGCAGTTAATAAGGCAGGCAATTAGGCAGGCAACAAGGCAGGCTTTTAGGCAGGCAATGAGGCATTTAATTAGGCAGGCAGTTAGGCAGTATATTAGGCAGGCAATTAGGCAGGCAATTCAGCAGTTAATTAGGCAGGCAATAAGGCAGTTAATTAGGTAGTTAATAAGGCAGTTAATTAGGCAGGCAATTAAGCAGTTAATTAGGCAGGCAATTAGGCAGGCAACAAGGCAGGCTTTTAGGCAGGCAATGAGGCAGTTAATTAGTCGGGCAATTAGGCAGGCAATCCAGCAGTTAATTAGGCAGGCAATAAGGCAGTTAGTTAGGCAGTTAATTAAGCAGTTAATTAGGCAGGCAATTAAGCAGTTAATTAGGCAGGCAATTAGGCAGGCAACAAGGCAGGCTTTTAGGCAGGCAATGAGGCATGTAATTAGGTGGGCAATTAGGAAGGCAATCCAGCATTTAATTAGGCAGGCAATTAAACAGTTAATTAGGCAGTTTATTAGGCAGTTAATTAGGCAGTTAATTAGGCAGTTTATTATGCAGGCAATTAGACAGGCAATAAGGCAGGCAATCAGGCAGGCAACAAGGCAGGCTTGTAGGCAGGCAATGAGGCTGTTAATTAGGCGGGCAATTAAGCAGGCAATCCAGCAGTTAATTAGGCTGGCAATTAGCAGGTAAATAGGCAGTTAATTAGGCAGTTAATTAGGCATTTAAGTATGCAGGCAATTAGGCAGGCAATTAGGCAGGCAATTAGGCAGGCAATAAGAAAGGCTTTTAGGCAGGCAATGAGGCAGGTAATTAGGCGGGCAATAAGGCAGGCAATTATGCAGGCAATTAGGCAGTTAATTAGGCAGGTAATTATGAAGGTAATTAGGCAGGAAATTAAGCCGGCAATAAGGCAGGCAATTAGGCAGTTAATTAGGCAGGCTAATAGGCATTTAATTATGCAGGAAATAAGGCATTTAATTAGGCAGGCAATTAGGCATTCAACAAGACAGGCTTTTAGGCAGACAATGAGGCAGTTAATTAGGCGGGCAATTAGGCAGGCAATCCAACAGTTTATTAGGCAGGCAATTAGGCAGTTTATTAGGTAGTTTATTAGTCAGTAAATTAGGCAGTTAATTACGCAGGCAATTAGGCTGTTAATTAGGCAGGCAATTAGGCAGGCAATAGGGCAGGCTTTAAGGCAGTCAATGAGGCAGGTAATAAGGCGGGCAATAAAGCAGGCAATTAGGCAGGCAATTAGGCAATTTATTAGGCAGTTAATTAGGCAGTTAACTAGGAAGGCAATTAAGGCAGGCAATTAGGCAGTTAATTAAGCAGTTAATTAGGCACTTAATTAGGCAGGCAATTAGGCAGGCAATTATGCAGGCAAATAGGCAGGCAATTAGGCAGGCAATTAAAAAAGCAATTATGCAGGCACTTAGGCAGGTAATTAGGCAGTTAATTAGGCAGGTAATTAGGCAATTAATTAGCCAGGCAATTAGGCATGCAATAAGGCAGGCTTTTAGGCAGGCAATGAGGCATTTAATTAGGCAGCAGTTAGGCAGTTAATTAGGCAGGCAATTAGGCAGGCAATCCAGCAGTTAATTAGGCAGCAGTTAGGCAGTTATTTAGGCAGGCATTAAGGAAGGCAATTAGGCAGGCATTTAGGCAATAATTAGGCAATTAATTAGGCAGTTAATTAGGCAGGCAATTAGGCAGGCAAATATGCGGGCAATTAGGAAGTTAATTAGGCAGGCAATTACAGGTAACAAGGCAGGCTTTTAAGCAGGCAATGAGGCAGTTAATTAGGCGGGCAATTAGGCAAGCAATCCAGCAGTTAATTAGGCAGGCAATAAGGCAGTTAATTAGGCAGTTAATTAGGCATTTAATTAGGCAGGCAATTAGGCAGTTAATTAGGTAGGCAATTAGGCAGGCAACAAGGCAGGCTTTTAGGCAGGCAATGAGGCATTTAATTAGGCGGGCAATTAGGAAGGCAATCCAGCAGTTAATTAGGCAGCCAATTAGGCATTTAATTAGGCAGTTAATGAGGCAGTTAATTAGGCAGTTAATTAGGCAGTTTATTATGCAGGCAATTAAGCAGCAATTAGTCAGGCAATTAGGCAGGCGTTAAGGCAGGCTTTTAGGCAGGCAATGAGGCAGTTAATTAGGCGGGCAATTTGGCAGGCAATCCAGCAGTTAATTAGGCAGGCAATTAGGCAGTTAATTAGGGAGTTAATTAGTCAGTTAATTAGGCAGTTAATTAGGCAGGCAATTAGGCAGGCAACAAGGCAGGCAATTGGGCAGGCAATTAGGCAGGCAACAAGGCAGGCAATTAGGCAGGCAACAAGGCAGGCTTTTAGGCAGGCAATGAGGTTGTTAATTAGGCGGGCAATTAGGAAGGCAATCCAGCAGTTAATTAGGCAGGCAATAAGGCAGTTAATTAGGCAGTTAATTAGGCAGGCAATTAGGCAGTTAATTAGGCAGGCAATTAGGCAGGCAACAAGGCAGGCTTTTAAGCAGGCAATGAGGCAGTTAATTAGGCGGACAAATAGGAAGGCAATCCAGCAGTTAATTAGGTAGGCAATTAGGCTGGCTTTTAGGCAGGCAATGAGGCAGGTTATTAGGCGGGAAATAAGGCATGCAATTATGCAGTCAATTAGGCAGTTAATTAGGCAGTTAATTAGGCAGTTAATTAGGCAGTTATTAGGCAGTTAGGCAGGCAATTAGGCAGGCAATAAGGCAGGCTTTAAGGCAGGCAATGAGGCAGGTAATTAGGCGGGCAATAAGGCAGGCAAATAGGCAGGCAATTAGGCAATTAATTAGGCAGTTAATTAGGCAGTTAACTAGGAAGGCAATTAGGCAGGCAATTAGGCAGGCAATTAGGCAGGCAACAAGGCAGGCTTTTAGGCAGGCAATGAGGCTGTTAATTAGGGGGCAATTAGGCAGGCAATCCAGCAGTTAATTAGGCAGGCAATTAGCAGGTAAATAGGCAGTTAAAGAGGAAGTTAATTAGGCAGTTAAGTATGCAGGCAATTAGGCAGGCAATTAGGCAGGCAATAATAAAGACTTTTAGGCAGGCAATGAGGCAGGTAATTAGGCGGTCAATAAGGCAGGCAATTATGCAGGCAATTAGGCAGTTAATTAGGCAGGTAATTTGGAAGGTAATTAGGCAGGCAATTAGGCAGGCAATTAGGCAGGCAATTAGGCAGTTAATTAGGCAAGCTAATAGGCATTTAATTATGCAGGAAATTAGGCATTTAATTAGGCAGGCAATTAGGCAGTTTATTATGCAGGCAATTAGACAGGCAATAAGGCAGGCAATTAGGCAGGCAACAAGGCAGGATTTTAGGCAGGCAATGAGGCTGTTAATTAGGCGGGCAATTAAGCAGGCAATCCAGCAGTTAATTAGGCTGGCAATTAGCAGGTAAATAGGCAGTTAATTAGGCAGTTAATTAGGCAGTTAGGTATGCAGGCAATTAGGCAGGCAATTAGGCATGCAATTAGGCAGGCAATAAGAAAGGCTTTTAGGCAGACAATGAGGCAGTTAATTAGGCGGGCAATTAGGCAGGCAATCCAGCAGTTAATTAGGCAGGCAAATAGGCAGTTTATTAGGAAGTTTAATAATCAGTAAATTAGGCAGTTAATTAGGCAGGCAATTAGGCAGGCAATTATGCAGTTAATTAAGCAGTTAATTAGGCAGTTAATTAGGCAGGCAATTAGGCAGGCAATTATACAGGCAAATAGGCAGGCAATTAGGCAGGCAATTAGGCAGGCAATTATGCAGGCAATTAGGCAGGTAATTAGGCAGTTAATTAGGCAGGCAATTAGGCAGTTAATAAGGCAGGCAATTAGGCAGGCAACAAGGCAGGCATTTAGGCAGGAAATGAGGCATTTAATTAGGCAGGCAGTTAGGCAGTATATTAGGCAGGCAATTAGGCAGGCAATCCAGCAGTTAATTAGGCAGGCAATAAGGCAGTTAATTTGGTAGTTAATAAGGCAGTTAATTAGGCAGGCAATTAAGCAGTTAATTAGGCAGGCAATTAGGCAGGCAACAAGGCAGGCGTTTAGGCAGGCAATGAGGCAGTTAATTAGTCGGGCAATTAGGCAGGCAATCCAGCAGTTAATTAGGCAGGCAATAAGGCAGTTAGTTAGGCAGTTAATTAGGCAGTTTATTATGCAGGCAATTAGACAGGCAATAAGGCAGGCAATCAGGCAGGCAACAAGGCAGGCTTGTAGGCAGGCAATGAGACTGTTAATTAGGCGGGCAATTAAGCAGGCAATCCAGCAGTTAATTAGGCTGGCAATTAGCAGGTAAATAGGCAGTTAATTAGGCAGTTAATTAGGCAGTTAAGTATGCAGGCAATTAGGCAGGCAATTAGGCAGGCAATTAGGCAGGCAATAAGAAAGGCTTTTAGGCAGGCAATGAGGCAGGTAATTAGGCGGGCAATAAGGCAGGTAATTATGCAGGCAATTAGGCAGTTAATTAGGCAGGTAATTATGAAGGTAATTAGGCAGGAAATTAAGCCGGCAATAAGGCAGGCAATTAGGCAGTTAATTAGGCAGGCTAATAGGCATTTAATTATGCAGGAAATAAGGCATTTAATTAGGCAGGCAATTAGGCATTCAACAAGACAGGCTTTTAGGCAGACAATGAGGCAGTTAATTAGACGGGCAATTAGGCAGGCAATCCAACAGTTTATTAGGCAGGCAATTAGGCAGTTTATTAGGTAGTTTATTAGTCAGTAAATTAGGCAGTTAATTAGGCAGGCAATTAGGCTGTTAATTAGGCAGGCAATTAGGCAGGCAATAGGGCAGGCTTTAAGGCAGTCAATGAGGCAGGTAATAAGGCGGGCAATAAAGCAGGCAATTAGGCAGGCAATTAGGCAATTTATTAGGCAGTTAATTAGGCAGTTAACTAGGAAGGCAATTAAGGCAGGCAATTAGGCAGTTAATTAAGCAGTTAATTAGGCAGTTAATTAGGCAGGCATTTAAGCAGGCAATTATGCAGGCAAATAGGCAGGCAATTAGGCAGGCAATTAAAAAGGCAATTATGCAGGCACTTAGGCAGGTAATTAGGCAGTTAATTAGGCAGGTAATTAGGCAATTAATTAGCCAGGCAATTAGGCATGCAATAAGGCAGGCTTTTAGGCAGGCAATGAGGCATTTAATTAGGCAGCAGTTAGGCAGTTAATTAGGCAAGCAATTAGGCAGGCAATCCAGCAGTTAATTAGGCAGCAGTTAGGCAGTTATTTAGGCAGGCATTAAGGAAGGCAATTAGGCAGGCATTTAGGCAATAATTAGGCAATTAATTAGGCAGTTAATTAGGCAGGCAATTAGGCAGGCAAATATGCGGGCAATTAGGAAGTTAATTAGGCAGGCAATTACAGGTAACAAGGCAGGCTTTTAAGCAGGCAATGAGGCAGTTAATTAGGCGGGCAATTAGGCAAGCAATCCAGCAGTTAATTAGGCAGGCAATAAGGCAGTTAATTAGGCAGTTAATTAGGCATTTAATTAGGCAGGCAATTAGGCAGTTAATTAGGCAGGCAATTAGGCAGGCAACAAGGCAGGCTTTTAGGCAGGCAATGAGGCATTTAATTAGGCGGGCAATTAGGAAGGCAATCCAGCAGTTAATTAGGCAGCCAATTAGGCATTTAATTAGGCAGTTAATGAGGCAGTTAATTAGGCAGTTAATTAGGCAGTTTATTATGCAGGCAATTAAGCAGCAATTAGTCAGGCAATTAGGCAGGCGTTAAGGCAGGCTTTTAGGCAGGCAATGAGGCAGTTAATAAGGCGGGCCATTTGGCAGGCAATCCAGCAGTTAATTAGGCAGGCAATTAGGCAGTTAATTAGGGAGTTAATTAGTCAGTTAATTAGGCAGTTAATTAGGCAGGCAATTAGGCAGGCATCAAGGCAGGCAATTAGGCAGGCAATTAGGCAGGCAACAAGGCAGGCAATTAGGCAGGCAACAAGGCAGGCTTTTAGGCAGGCAATGAGGTTGTTAATTAGGCGGGCAATTAGGAAGGCAATCCAGCAGTTAATTAGGCAGGCAATAAGGCAGTTAATTAGGCAGTTAATTAGGCAGGCAATTAGGCAGTTAATTAGGCAGGCAATTAGGCAGTTAATTAGGCAGGCAATTAGGCAGGCAATAAGGCAGGCTTTAAGGCAGGCAATGAGGCAGGTAATTAGGCGGGCAATAACGCAGGCAAATAGGCAGGCAATTAGGCAATTAATTAGGCAGTTAATTAGGCAGTTAACTAGGAAGGCAATTAGGCAGGCAATTAGGCAGGCAATTAGGCAGGCAACAAGGCAGGCTTTTAGGCAGGCAATGAGGCTGTTAATTAGGGGGCAATTAGGCAGGCAATCCAGCAGTTAATTAGGCAGGCAATTAGCAGGTAAATAGGCAGTTAAAGAGGAAGTTAATTAGGCAGTTAAGTATGCAGGCAATTAGGCAGGCAATTAGGCAGGCAATAATAAAGACTTTTAGGCAGGCAATGAGGCAGGTAATTAGGCGGTCAATAAGGCAGGCAATTATGCAGGCAATTAGGCAGTTAATTAGGCAGGTAATTTGGAAGGTAATTAGGCAGGCAATTAGGCAGGCAATTAGGCAGGCAATTAGGCAGTTAATTAGGCAAGCTAATAGGCATTTAATTATGCAGGAAATTAGGCATTTAATTAGGCAGGCAATTAGGCAGTTTATTATGCAGGCAATTAGACAGGCAATAAGGCAGGCAATTAGGCAGGCAACAAGGCAGGCTTTTAGGCAGGCAATGAGGCTGTTAATTAGGCGGGCAATTAAGCAGGCAATCCAGCAGTTAATTAGGCTGGCAATTAGCAGGTAAATAGGCAGTTAATTAGGCAGTTAATTAGGCAGTTAAGTATGCAGGCAATTAGGCAGGCAATTAGGCATGCAATTAGGCAGGCAATAAGAAAGGCTTTTAGGCAGACAATGAGGCAGTTAATTAGGCGGGCAATTAGGCAGGCAATCCAGCAGTTAATTAGGCAGGCAATTAGGCAGTTTATTAGGAAGTTTATTAATCAGTAAATTAGGCAGTTAATTAGGCAGGCAATTAGGCAGACAATTATGCAGTTAATTAAGCAGTTAATTAGGCAGTTAATTAGGCAGGCAATTAGGCAGGCAATTATGCAGGCAATTAGGCAGGTAATTAGGCAGTTAATAAGGCAGGCAATTAGGCAGTTAATAAGGCAGGCAATTAGGCAGGCAACAAGGCAGGCTTTTAGGCAGGAAATGAGGCATTTAATTAGGCAGGCAGTTAGGCAGTATATTAGGCAGGCAATTAGGCAGGCAATCCAGCAGTTAATTAGGCAGGCAATAAGGCAGTTAATTAGGTAGTTAATAAGGCAGTTAATTAGGCAGGCAATTAAGCAGTTAATTAGGCAGGCAATTAGGCAGGCAACAAGGCAGGCGTTTAGGCAGGCAATGAGGCAGTTAATTAGTCGGGCAATTAGGCAGGCAATCCAGCAGTTAATTAGGCAGGCAATTAGCAGGTAAATAGGCAGTTAAATAGGCAGTTAATTAGGCAGTTAAGTATGCAGGCAATTAGGCAGGCAATTAGGCAGGCAATAATAAAGGCTTTTAGGCAGGCAATGAGGCAGGTAATTAGGCGGGCAATAAGGCAGGCAATTATGCAGGCAATTAGGCAGTTAATTAGGCAGGTAATTCGGAAGGTAATTAGGCAGGAAATTAGGCAGGCAATTAGGCAGGCAATTAGGCAGTTAATTAGGCAAGCTAATAGGCATTTAATTATGCAGGAAATTAGGCATTTAATTAGGCAGGCAATTAGGAAGTTTATTATGCAGGCAATTAGACAGGCAATAAGGCAGGCAATTAGGCAGGCAACAAGGCAGGCTTTTAGGCAGGCAATGAGGCTATTAATTAGGCGGGCAATTAAGCAGGCAATCCAGCAGTTAATTAGGCTGGCAATTAGCAGGTAAATAGGCAGTTAATTAGGCAGTTAATTAGGCAGTTAAGTATGCAGGCAATTAGGCAAGCAATTAGGCATGCAATTAGGCAGGCAATAAGAAAGGCTTTTAGGCAGACAATGAGGCAGTTAATTAGGCGGGCAATTAGGCAGGCAATCCAGCAGTTAATTAGGCAGGCAATTAGGCAGTTTATTAGGAAGTTTATTAATCAGTAAATTAGGCAGTTAATTAGGCAGGCAATTAGGCAGGCAATTAGGCAGTTAATTAAGCAGTTAATTAGGCAGTTAATTAGGCAGGCAATTAGGCAGGCAATTATACAGGCAAATAGGCAGGCAATTAGGCAGGCAATTAGGCAGGCAATTATGCAGGCAATTAGGCAGGTAATTAGGCAGTTAATTAGGCAGGCAATTAGGCAGTTAATAAGGCAGGCAATTAGGCAGGCAACAAGGCAGGCTTTTAGGCAGGCAATGAGGCATTTAATTAGGCAGGCAGTTAGGCAGTATATTAGGCAGGCAATTAGGCAGGCAATTCAGCAGTTAATTAGGCAGGCAATAAGGCAGTTAATTAGGTAGTTAATAAGGCAGTTAATTAGGCAGGCAATTAAGCAGTTAATTAGGCAGGCAATTAGGCAGGCAACAAGGCAGGCTTTTAGGCAGGCAATGAGGCAGTTAATTAGTCGGGCAATTTGGCAGGCAATCCAGCAGTTAATTAGGCAGGCAATAAGGCAGTTAGTTAGGCAGTTAATTAAGCAGTTAATTAGGCAGGCAATTAAGCAGTTAATTAGGCAGGCAATTAGGCAGGCAACAAGGCAGGCTTTTAGGCAGGCAATGAGGCATGTAATTAGGTGGGCAATTAGGAAGGCAATCCAGCATTTAATTAGGCAGGCAATTAAACAGTTAATTAGGCAGTTTATTAGGCAGTTAATTAGGCAGTTAATTAGGCAGTTAATTATGCAGGCAATTAGACAGGCAATAAGGCAGGCAATCAGGCAGGCAACAAGGCAGGCTTGTAGGCAGGCAATGAGGCTGTTAATTAGGCGGGCAATTAAGCAGGCAATCCAGCAGTTAATTAGGCTGGCAATTAGCAGGTAAATAGGCAGTTAATTAGGCAGTTAATTAGGCATTTAAGTATGCAGGCAATTAGGCAGGCAATTAGGCAGGCAATTAGGCAGGCAATAAGAAAGGCTTTTAGGCAGGCAATGAGGCAGGTAATTAGGCGGGCAATAAGGCAGGCAATTATGCAGGCAATTAGGCAGTTAATTAGGCAGGTAATTATGAAGGTAATTAGGCAGGAAATTAAGCCGGCAATAAGGCAGGCAATTAGGCAGTTAATTAGGCAGGCTAATAGGCATTTAATTATGCAGGAAATAAGGCATTTAATTAGGCAGGCAATTAGGCATTCAACAAGACAGGCTTTTAGGCAGACAATGAGGCAGTTAATTAGGCGGGCAATTAGGCAGGCAATCCAACAGTTTATTAGGCAGGCAATTAGGCAGTTTATTAGGTAGTTTATTAGTCAGTAAATTAGGCAGTTAATTACACAGGCAATTAGGCTGTTAATTAGGCAGGCAATTAGGCAGGCAATAGGGCAGGCTTTAAGGCAGTCAATGAGGCAGGTAATAAGGCGGGCAATAAAGCAGGCAATTAGGCAGGCAATTAGGCAATTTATTAGGCAGTTAATTAGGCAGTTAACTAGGAAGGCAATTAAGGCAGGCAATTAGGCAGTTAATTAAGCAGTTAATTAGGCACTTAATTAGGCAGGCAATTAGGCAGGCAATTATGCAGGCAAATAGGCAGGCAATTAGGCAGGCAATTAAAAAAGCAATTATGCAGGCACTTAGGCAGGTAATTAGGCAGTTAATTAGGCAGGTAATTAGGCAATTAATTAGCCAGGCAATTAGGCATGCAATAAGGCAGGCTTTTAGGCAGGCAATGAGGCATTTAATTAGGCAGCAGTTAGGCAGTTAATTAGGCAGGCAATTAGGCAGGCAATCCAGCAGTTAATTAGGCAGCAGTTAGGCAGTTATTTAGGCAGGCATTAAGGAAGGCAATTAGGCAGGCATTTAGGCAATAATTAGGCAATTAATTAGGCAGTTAATTAGGCAGGCAATTAGGCAGGCAAATATGCGGGCAATTAGGAAGTTAATTAGGCAGGCAATTACAGGTAACAAGGCAGGCTTTTAAGCAGGCAATGAGGCAGTTAATTAGGCGGGCAATTAGGCAAGCAATCCAGCAGTTAATTAGGCAGGCAATAAGGCAGTTAATTAGGCAGTTAATTAGGCATTTAATTAGGCAGGCAATTAGGCAGTTAATTAGGTAGGCAATTAGGCAGGCAACAAGGCAGGCTTTTAGGCAGGCAATGAGGCATTTAATTAGGCGGGCAATTAGGAAGGCAATCCAGCAGTTAATTAGGCAGCCAATTAGGCATTTAATTAGGCAGTTAATGAGGCAGTTAATTAGGCAGTTAATTAGGCAGTTTATTATGCAGGCAATTAAGCAGCAATTAGTCAGGCAATTAGGCAGGCGTTAAGGCAGGCTTTTAGGCAGGCAATGAGGCAGTTAATTAGGCGGGCAATTTGGCAGGCAATCCAGCAGTTAATTAGGCAGGCAATTAGGCAGTTAATTAGGGAGTTAATTAGTCAGTTAATTAGGCAGTTAATTAGGCAGGCAATTAGGCAGGCAACAAGGCAGGCAATTGGGCAGGCAATTAGGCAGGCAACAAGGCAGGCAATTAGGCAGGCAACAAGGCAGGCTTTTAGGCAGGCAATGAGGTTGTTAATTAGGCGGGCAATTAGGAAGGCAATCCAGCAGTTAATTAGGCAGGCAATAAGGCAGTTAATTAGGCAGTTAATTAGGCAGGCAATTAGGCAGTTAATTAGGCAGGCAATTAGGCAGGCAACAAGGCAGGCTTTTAAGCAGGCAATGAGGCAGTTAATTAGGCGGACAAATAGAAAGGCAATCCAGCAGTTAATTAGGTAGGCAATTAGGCTGGCTTTTAGGCAGGCAATGAGGCAGGTTATTAGGCGGGAAATAAGGCATGCAATTATGCAGTCAATTAGGCAGTTAATTAGGCAGTTAATTAGGCAGTTAATTAGGCAGTTATTAGGCAGTTAGGCAGGCAATTAGGCAGGCAATAAGGCAGGCTTTAAGGCAGGCAATGAGGCAGGTAATTAGGCGGGCAATAAGGCAGGCAAATAGGCAGGCAATTAGGCAATTAATTAGGCAGTTAATTAGGCAGTTAACTAGGAAGGCAATTAGGCAGGCAATTAGGCAGGCAATTAGGCAGGCAACAAGGCAGGCTTTTAGGCAGGCAATGAGGCTGTTAATTAGGGGGCAATTAGGCAGGCAATCCAGCAGTTAATTAGGCAGGCAATTAGCAGGTAAATAGGCAGTTAAAGAGGAAGTTAATTAGGCAGTTAAGTATGCAGGCAATTAGGCAGGCAATTAGGCAGGCAATAATAAAGACTTTTAGGCAGGCAATGAGGCAGGTAATTAGGCGGTCAATAAGGCAGGCAATTATGCAGGCAATTAGGCAGTTAATTAGGCAGGTAATTTGGAAGGTAATTAGGCAGGCAATTAGGCAGGCAATTAGGCAGGCAATTAGGCAGTTAATTAGGCAAGCTAATAGGCATATAATTATGCAGGAAATTAGGCATTTAATTAGGCAGGCAATTAGGCAGTTTATTATGCAGGCAATTAGACAGGCAATAAGGCAGGCAATTAGGCAGGCAACAAGGCAGGCTTTTAGGCAGGCAATGAGGCTGTTAATTAGGCGGGCAATTAAGCAGGCAATCCAGCAGTTAATTAGGCTGGCAATTAGCAGGTAAATAGGCAGTTAATTAGGCAGTTAATTAGGCAGTTAAGTATGCAGGCAATTAGGCAGGCAATTAGGCATGCAATTAGGCAGGCAATAAGAAAGGCTTTTAGGCAGACAATGAGGCAGTTAATTAGGCGGGCAATTAGGCAGGCAATCCAGCAGTTAATTAGGCAGGCAATTAGGCAGTTTATTAGGAAGTTTATTAATCAGTAAATTAGGCAGTTAATTAGGCAGGCAATTAGGCAGGCAATTATTCAGTTAATTAAGCAGTTAATTAGGCAGTTAATTAGGCAGGCAATTAGGCAGGCAATTATACAGGCAAATAGGCAGGCAATTAGGCAGGCAATTAGGCAGGCAATTATGCAGGCAATTAGGCAGGTAATTAGGCAGTTAATTAGGCAGGCAATTAGGCAGTTAATAAGGCAGGCAATTAGGCAGGCAACAAGGCAGGCTTTTAGGCAGGAAATGAGGCATTTAATTAGGCAGGCAGTTAGGCAGTATATTAGGCAGGCAATTAGGCAGGCAATCCAGCAGTTAATTAGGCAGGCAATAAGGCAGTTAATTAGGTAGTTAATAAGGCAGTTAATTAGGCAGGCAATTAAGCAGTTAATTAGGCAGGCAATTAGGCAGGCAACAAGGCAGGCGTTTAGGCAGGCAATGAGGCAGTTAATTAGTCGGGCAATTAGGCAGGCAATCCAGCAGTTAATTAGGCAGGCAATAAGGCAGTTAGTTAGGCAGTTAATTAGGCAGTTTATTATGCAGGCAATTAGACAGGCAATAAGGCAGGCAATCAGGCAGGCAACAAGGCAGGCTTGTAGGCAGGCAATGAGACTGTTAATTAGGCGGGCAATTAAGCAGGCAATCCAGCAGTTAATTAGGCTGGCAATTAGCAGGTAAATAGGCAGTTAATTAGGCAGTTAATTAGGCAGTTAAGTATGCAGGCAATTAGGCAGGCAATTAGGCAGGCAATTAGGCAGGCAATAAGAAAGGCTTTTAGGCAGGCAATGAGGCAGGTAATTAGGCGGGCAATAAGGCAGGTAATTATGCAGGCAATTAGGCATTTAATTAGGCAGGTAATTATGAAGGTAATTAGGCAGGAAATTAAGCCGGCAATAAGGCAGGCAATTAGGCAGTTAATTAGGCAGGCTAATAGGCATTTAATTATGCAGGAAATAAGGCATTTAATTAGGCAGGCAATTAGGCATTCAACAAGACAGGCTTTTAGGCAGACAATGAGGCAGTTAATTAGGCGGGCAATTAGGCAGGCAATCCAACAGTTTATTAGGCAGGCAATTAGGCAGTTTATTAGGTAGTTTATTAGTCAGTAAATTAGGCAGTTAATTAGGCAGGCAATTAGGCTGTTAATTAGGCAGGCAATTAGGCAGGCAATAGGGCAGGCTTTAAGGCAGTCAATGAGGCAGGTAATAAGGCGGGCAATAAAGCAGGCAATTAGGCAGGCAATTAGGCAATTTATTAGGCAGTTAATTAGGCAGTTAACTAGGAAGGCAATTAAGGCAGGCAATTAGGCAGTTAATTAAGCAGTTAATTAGGCAGTTAATTAGGCAGGCATTTAGGCAGGCAATTATGCAGGCAAATAGGCAGGCAATTAGGCAGGCAATTAAAAAGGCAATTATGCAGGCACTTAGGCAGGTAATTAGGCAGTTAATTAGGCAGGTAATTAGGCAATTAATTAGCCAGGCAATTAGGCATGCAATAAGGCAGGCTTTTAGGCAGGCAATGAGGCATTTAATTAGGCAGCAGTTAGGCAGTTAATTAGGCAGGCAATTAGGCAGGCAATCCAGCAGTTAATTAGGCAGCAGTTAGGCAGTTATTTAGGCAGGCATTAAGGAAGGCAATTAGGCAGGCATTTAGGCAATAATTAGGCAATTAATTAGGCAGTTAATTAGGCAGGCAATTAGGCAGGCAAATATGCGGGCAATTAGGAAGTTAATTAGGCAGGCAATTACAGGTAACAAGGCAGGCTTTTAAGCAGGCAATGAGGCAGTTAATTAGGCGGGCAATTAGGCAAGCAATCCAGCAGTTAATTAGGCAGGCAATAAGGCAGTTAATTAGGCAGTTAATTAGGCATTTAATTAGGCAGGCAATTAGGCAGTTAATTAGGCAGGCAATTAGGCAGGCAACAAGGCAGGCTTTTAGGCAGGCAATGAGGCATTTAATTAGGCGGGCAATTAGGAAGGCAATCCAGCAGTTAATTAGGCAGCCAATTAGGCATTTAATTAGGCAGTTAATGAGGCAGTTAATTAGGCAGTTAATTAGGCAGTTTATTATGCAGGCAATTAAGCAGCAATTAGTCAGGCAATTAGGCAGGCGTTAAGGCAGGCTTTTAGGCAGGCAATGAGGCAGTTAATAAGGCGGGCAATTTGGCAGGCAATCCAGCAGTTAATTAGGCAGGCAATTAGGCAGTTAATTAGGGAGTTAATTAGTCAGTTAATTAGGCAGTTAATTAGGCAGGCAATTAGGCAGGCAACAAGGCAGGCAATTAGGCAGGCAATTAGGCAGGCAACAAGGCAGGCAATTAGGCAGGCAACAAGGCAGGCTTTTAGGCAGGCAATGAGGTTGTTAATTAGGCGGGCAATTAGGAAGGCAATCCAGCAGTTAATTAGGCAGGCAATAAGGCAGTTAATTAGGCAGTTAATTAGGCAGGCAATTAGGCAGTTAATTAGGCAGGCAATTAGGCAGGCAACAAGGCAGGCTTTTAAGCAGGCAATGAGGCAGTTAATTAGGCGGACAAATAGGAAGGCAATCCAGCAGTTAATTAGGTAGGCAATTAGGCTGGCTTTTAGGCAGGCAATGAGGCAGGTTATTAGGCGGGAAATAAGGCATGCAATTATGCAGTCAATTAGGCAGTTAATTAGGCAGTTAATTAGGCAGTTAATTAGGCAGTTATTAGGCAGTTAGGCAGGCAATTAGGCAGGCAATAAGGCAGGCTTTAAGGCAGGCAATGAGGCAGGTAATTAGGCGGGCAATAAGGCAGGCAAATAGGCAGGCAATTAGGCAATTAATTAGGCAGTTAATTAGGCAATTAACTAGGAAGGCAATTAGGCAGGCAATTAGGCAGGCAATTAGGCAGGCAACAAGGCAGGCTTTTAGGCAGGCAATGAGGCTGTTAATTAGGGGGCAATTAGGCAGGCAATCCAGCAGTTAATTAGGCAGGCAATTAGCAGGTAAATAGGCAGTTAAAGAGGAAGTTAATTAGGCAGTTAAGTATGCAGGCAATTAGGCAGGCAATTAGGCAGGCAATAATAAAGACTTTTAGGCAGGCAATGAGGCAGGTAATTAGGCGGTCAATAAGGCAGGCAATTATGCAGGCAATTAGGCAGTTAATTAGGCAGGTAATTTGGAAGGTAATTAGGCAGGCAATTAGGCAGGCAATTAGGCAGGCAATTAGGCAGTTAATTAGGCAAGCTAATAGGCATTTAATTATGCAGGAAATTAGGCATTTAATTAGGCAGGCAATTAGGCAGTTTATTATGCAGGCAATTAGACAGGCAATAAGGCAGGCAATTAGGCAGGCAACAAGGCAGGCTTTTAGGCAGGCAATGAGGCTGTTAATTAGGCGGGCAATTAAGCAGGCAATCCAGCAGTTAATTAGGCTGGCAATTAGCAGGTAAATAGGCAGTTAATTAGGCAGTTAATTAGGCAGTTAAGTATGCAGGCAATTAGGCAGGCAATTAGGCATGCAATTAGGCAGGCAATAAGAAAGGCTTTTAGGCAGACAATGAGGCAGTTAATTAGGCGGGCAATTAGGCAGGCAATCCAGCAGTTAATTAGGCAGGCAATTAGGCAGTTTATTAGGAAGTTTATTAATCAGTAAATTAGGCAGTTAATTAGGCAGGCAATTAAACAGGCAATTATGCAGTTAATTAAGCAGTTAATTAGGCAGTTAATTAGGCAGGCAATTAGGCAGGCAATTATACAGGCAAATAGGCAGGCAATTAGGCAGGCAATTAGGCAGGCAATTATGCAGGCAATTAGGCAGGTAATTAGGCAGTTAATAAGGCAGGCAATTAGGCAGTTAATAAGGCAGGCAATTAGGCAGGCAACAAGGCAGGCTTTTAGGCAGGAAATGAGGCATTTAATTAGGCAGGCAGTTAGGCAGTATATTAGGCAGGCAATTAGGCAGGCAATCCAGCAGTTAATTAGGCAGGCAATAAGGCAGTTAATTAGGTAGTTAATAAGGCAGTTAATTAGGCAGGCAATTAAGCAGTTAATTAGGCAGGCAATTAGGCAGGCAACAAGGCAGGCGTTTAGGCAGGCAATGAGGCAGTTAATTAGTCGGGCAATTAGGCAGGCAATCCAGCAGTTAATTAGGCAGGCAATAAGGCAGTTAGTTAGGCAGTTAATTAGGCAGTTTATTATGCAGGCAATTAGACAGGCAATAAGGCAGGCAATCAGGCAGGCAACAAGGCAGGCTTGTAGGCAGGCAATGAGGCTGTTAATTAGGCGGGCAATTAAGCAGGCAATCCAGCAGTTAATTAGGCTGGCAATTAGCAGGTAAATAGGCAGTTAATTAGGCAGTTAATTAGGCAGTTAAGTATGCAGGCAATTAGGCAGGCAATTAGGCAGGCAATTAGGCAGGCAATTAGGCAGGCAATAAGAAAGGCTTTTAGGCAGGCAATGAGGCAGGTAATTAGGCGGGCAATAAGGCAGGCAATTATGCAGGCAATTAGGCAGTTAATTAGGCAGGTAATTATGAAGGTAATTAGGCAGGAAATTAAGCCGGCAATAAGGCAGGCAATTAGGCAGTTAATTAGGCAGGCTAATAGGCATTTAATTATGCAGGAAATAAGGCATTTAATTAGGCAGGCAATTAGGCATTCAACAAGACAGGCTTTTAGGCAGAAAAAGAGGCAGTTAATTAGGCGGGCAATTAGGCAGGCAATCCAACAGTTTATTAGGCAGGCAATTAGGCAGTTTATTAGGTAGTTTATTAGTCAGTAAATTAGGCAGTTAATTAGGCAGGCAATTAGGCTGTTAATAAGGCAGGCAATTAGGCAGGCAATAGGGCAGGCTTTAAGGCAGTCAATGAGGCAGGTAATAAGGCGGGCAATAAAGCAGGCAATTAGGCAGGCAATTAGGCAATTTATTAGGCAGTTAATTAGGCAGTTAACTAGGAAGGCAATTAAGGCAGGCAATTAGGCAGTTAATTAAGCAGTTAATTAGGCAGTTAATTAGGCAGGCAATTAGGCAGGCAATTATGCAGGCAAATAGGCAGGCAATTAGGCAGGCAATTAAAAAGGCAATTATGCAGGCACTTAGGCAGGTAATTAGGCAGTTAATTAGGCAGGTAATTAGGCAATTAATTAGCCAGGCAATTAGGCATGCAATAAGGCAGGCTTTTAGGCAGGCAATGAGGCATTTAATTAGGCAGCAGTTAGGCAGTTAATTAGACAGGCAATTAGGCAGGCAATCCAGCAGTTAATTAGGCAGCAGTTAGGCAGTTATTTAGGCAGGCATTAAGGAAGGCAATTAGGCAGGCATTTAGGCAATAATTAGGCAGTTAATTAGGCAGGCAATTAGGCAGGCAAATATGCGGGCAATTAGGAAGTTAATTAGGCAGGCAATTACAGGTAACAAGGCAGGCTTTTAAGCAGGCAATGAGGCAGTTAATTAGGCGGGCAATTAGGCAGGCAATCCAGCAGTTAATTAGGCAGGCAATAAGGCAGTTAATTAGGTAGTTAATTAGGCATTTAATTAGGCAGGCAATTAGGCAGTTAATTAGGCAGGCAATTAGGCAGGCAACAAGGCAGGCTTTTAGGCAGGCAATGAGGCATTTAATTAGGCGGGCAATTAGGTAGGCAATCCAGCAGTTAATTAGGCAGCCAATTAGGCATTTAATTAGGCAGTTAATTAGGCAGTTAATTAGGCAGTTAATTAGGCAGTTTATTATGCAGGCAATTAAGCAGCAATTAGTCAGGCAATTAGGCAGGCGATAAGGCAGGCTTTTAGGCAGGCAATGAGGCAGTTAATTAGGCGGGCAATTTGGAAGGCAATCCAGCAGTTAATTAGGCAGGCAATTAGGCAGTTAATTAGGGAGTTAATTAGTCAGTTAATTAGGCAGTTAATTAGGCAGGCAATTAGGCAGGCAACAAGGCAGGCAATTAGGCAGGCAATTAGGCAGGCAACAAGTCAGGCAATTAGGCAGGCAACAAGACAGGCTTTTAGGCAGGCAATGAGGTTGTTAATTAGGCGGGCAATTAGGAAGGCAATCCAGCAGTTAATTAGGCAGGCAATAAGGCAGTTAATTAGGCAGTTAATTAGGCAGGCAATTAGGCAGTTAATTAGGCAGGCAATTAGGCAGGCAACAATGCAGGCTTTTAAGCAGGCAATGAGGCAGTTAATTAGGCGGACAAATAGGAAGGCAATCCAGCAGTTAATTAGGTAGGCAATTAGGCAGGCTTTTAGGCAGGCAATGAGGCAGGTTATTAGGCGGGAAATAAGGCATGCAATTATGCAGGCAATTAGGCAGTTAATTAGGCAGTTAATTAGGCAGTTAATTAGGCAGTTAATTAGGCAGTTATTAGGCAGTTAGGCAGGCAATTAGGCAGGCAATAAGGCAGGCTTTAAGGCAGGCAATGAGGCAGGTAATTAGGCGGGCAATAAGGCAGGCAATTAGGCAGGCAATTAGGCAATTAATTAGGCAGTTAATTAGGCAGTTAACTAGGAAGGCAATTAGGCAGGCAATTAGGCAGTTAATTAAGCAGTTAATAAGGCAGTTAATTAGGCAGGCAATTATGCAGGCAAATAGGCAGGCAATTAGGCAGGCAATTATGCAGGCAATTAGGCATGTAATTTGGCAGTTAAATAGGCAGGCAATTAGGCAGTTAATTAGGCAGGCAATTAGGCAGGCAATAAGGCAGGCTTTTAGGCAGGCAATAAGGCATTTTATTAGGCAGGCAGTTAGGCAGTATATTAGGCAGGCAATTAGGCTGGCAATCCAGCAGATAATTAGGCAGGCAATAAGGCAGTTATTTAGGCAGGCATTAAGACAGGCAATTAGGCAGGCAATTAGGCAGTTGATTAGGCAATTAATTAGGCAGTTAATTAGGCAGGCAATTAGGCAGGCAAATATGCGGGCAATTAGGCAGTTAATTAGGCAGGCAAATAGGCAGGTAACAAGACAGGCTTTTAAGCAGGCAATGAGGCAGTTAATTAGGCGGGCAATTAGGCAGGCAATCCAGCAGTTAATTAGGCAGGCAATAAGGCAGTTAATTAGGCAGTTAATTAGGCAGGCAATTAGGCAGTTAATTAGGCAGGCAATTAGGCAGGCAACAAGGCAGGCTTTTACGCAGGCAATGAGGCATTTAATTAGGCGGGCAATTAGGAAGGCAATCCAGCAGTTCATTAGGCAGGCAATTAGGCAGTTAATTAGGCAGTTAATTAGGCAGTTAATTAGACAGTTAATTATGAAGGCAATTAGGCAGGCAATTAGGCAGGCAATTAGGCATGCAACAAGGCAGGCTTTTAGGCAGGCAATGAGGCTGTTAATTTTGGCGGGAAATTAGGCAGGCAATTCAGCAGTTAATTAGGCAGGCAATTAGCAGGTAAATAGGCAGTTAATTAGGCAGTTAAATAGGCAGTTAAGTATGCAGGCAATTAGGCAGGCAATTAGGCAGGCAATTAGGCAGGCAATGAGGCAGGTAATTAGGCGGGCAATAAGGCAGGCAATTATGCAGGCAATTAGGCAGTTAATTAGGCAGGTAATTCGGAAGGTTATTAGGCAGAAAATTAGGCAGGCAATTAGGCAGGCAATTAGGCAGTTATTAGGCAAGCTAATAGGCATTTAATTATGCAGGAAATTAGGCATTAAATTAGGCAGGCAATTAGGCAGTCAACAAGGCAGGCTTTTAGGCAGACAATGAGGAAGTTAATTAGGCGGGCAATTAGGCAGGCAATCCAGCAGTTAATTAGGCAGTCAATTAGGCAGTTTATTAGGAAGTTTGTTAATCAGTAAATAAGGCAGTTAATTAGGTAGGCAATTAGGCAGGCAATTAGGCAGTTAATTAGGCAGTTAATTAGTCAGTTAATAAGGCAGGCAATAGGGCAGTTAATTAGGCAGTTAATTAGTCAGTTAATAAGGCAGGCAATAGGGCAGGCAATTATGCAGGCAATTAGGCAGGCAATTAGGCAGTTAATTAGGCAGGATTAGGCAGTTAATTAGGCAGGCAATATGGCAGACTTTTAGGCAGGCAATGAGGCATTTAATTAGGCAGGCAGTTAGGCAGTTTATTAGGCAGGCAATTAGGCAGGCAATCCAGCAGTTAATTAGGCAGGCAATTAGGCTGGTTATTTAGGCAGGCATTAAGGCAGGCAATTAGGCAGGCAATTTAGGCAGGTAATTAGGCAGGCATTTAGGCAGGCAATAAGCAGTTAATTAGGCAGTTAATTAGGCAGTTAATTATGCAGGCAAATAGGCAGTTAATTAGGCAGGCAATTAGGCAGGCAACAATGCAGGTTTTTAGGCAGGCAATGAGGCAGTTAATTAGGCGGGCAATTAGGCAGGCAATCCAGCAGTTAATTAGGCAGGCAATTAGGCAGTTAATTAGGCGATTAATTAGGCAGTTAATTAGGTAGGCATTAAGGCATGCAATTAGGCAGGCAATTAGGCAGTTAATTAGGCAGTTAATTAGGCAGGCAATTAGGCAGGCATTTATGCAGGAATTTAGGCAGTTAATTAGGTAGGCAATTAGGCAGGCAATCCAGCAGTTAATATGGCAGGCAATTAGGCACTTAATAATGCAGTTAATTAGGCAGTTAATTAGGCGGGAAATTTGACAGGCAATCCAGCAGTTAATTAGGCAGGCAATTAGGCAGTTAAACAGGCAGTTAATTAGGCAGGCAATTAGGCAGTTAAACAGGCAGTTAATTAGGCAGTTAATTAGGCAGTTAATTAGGCAGGCAATTAGGCAGGCATTAAGGTAGGCTTTTAGGCAGGCAATGAGGCAGTTAATTAGGCAAGCAATTAGGCAGGCAATCCAGCAGGCAATTAGGCAGGCAATTATGCAGCCAATTAGGCAGTTAATTAGGCAGGCAATATGGCAGACTTTTAGGCAGGCAATGAGGCAGTTAATTAGGCGGGCAATTAGGCTGGCAATTAGGCAGTTAATTAAGCAGGCAGTTAGGCAGTTAATTAAGCAGGCAATTCGGCAGCCAATCCAGCAGTTAATTAGGCAGGCAATTAGGCAGTTAATTAGGCAGGCATTATAGCAGGCAATTATGCAGGCAATTAGGCAGTTAATTAGGCAGTTAATTAGGCAGGCAATTAGGCAGTTAATTAGGCAGGCATTAAGGCAGGCAATTAGGCAGTTTATTAGGCAGTTAATTAATCAATAAATTAGGCATTTAATTAGGCAGGCAATTAGGCAGTTAATTAGGCAGTTAATTAGTCAGTTAATAAGGCAGTTAATTAGTCAGGCAATTATGCAGGCAATTAGGCAGGCAATTAGGCAGTTAATTAGGCAGGATTAGGTAGTTAATTAGGCAGGCAATTAGGCAGGCAATAAGGCAGGCTTTTAGGCAGGCAATGAGGCAGTTAATTAGGCGGGCAATTGGGCAGGCAATTAGGCAGGCAATTAGGCAGGCAGTTAGGCAGGTAATTAGGCAGTTAATTAGGCGGGCAATTAGGCAGGCAACTAGGCAAGCAGTTAGACAGTTAATTAGGCAGGCAATTAGGCAGGCAATCCAGCATTTACTTTATCAGGCAATTAGGCAGTTAATTAGGCAGGCATTAAGGCAGGCAATAAGCAGTTAATTAGGCAGTTATTTTGGCAGTTATTTTAACAGGCAATTATGCAGGCAAATAGGCAGTTAATTAGGCAGGCAATTAGGCAGGCAACAATGCAGGTTTTTAGGCAGGCAATGAGGCAGTTAATTAGGCGGGCAATTAGGCAGGCAATCCAGCAGTTAATTAGGCAGGCAATTAGGCAGTTAATTAGGCAGTTAATTAGGTAGGCATTAAGGCAGGCAATTAGGCAGGCAATTATGCAGGCAATTAGGCAGTTAATTAGGCAGTTAATTAGGCAGGCAATTAGGCAGGCATTTATGCAGGAAATTAGGCAGTTAATTAGGCAGGCAATTAGGCAGGCATTCCAGCAGTTAATATGGCAGGCAATTAGGCAGTTTATTATGCAGTTAATTAGGCAGTTAATTAGGCAGGCAATTACGCAGGCAACAAGGTAGGCTTTTAGGCAGGCAATGTGTCAGTAAATTAGGCAAGCAATTAGGCAGGCAACCAAGCAGGCAATTAGGCAGGCAATTATGCAGGCAATTAGGCAGTTAATTAGGCAGGCAATTATGCAGGCAATAAGGCAGACTTTTAGGCAGGCAATGAGGCAGTTAATTAGGCGGGCAATTAGGCTGGCAATTAGGCAGTTAATTAGGCAGGCAGTTAGGCAGTTAATTAAGCAGTTAATTAGGCAGGCAATTAGGCAGTTAATTAGGCAGGCATTAATGCAGGCAATTATGCAGGCAATTAGGCAGTTAATTAGGCAGTTAATTAGGCAGGCAATTAGGCAGTTAATTAGGCAGTTAATTAGGCAGGCATTTAGGCAGTTATTTAGGCAGGCAATTAGGCAGGCAACAAGGCAGGCTTTTAGTCAGGCAATGAGGCAGTTAATTAGGCGGGCAATTAGGAAGGAAATAAGCAGTTAATTAGGCAGTTAATAAGGCAGTTAATATGGCAGGCAATTAGGCAGGCAATCCAGCAGGCAATTAGGCAGGCAATTATGCAGGCAATTTTGCAGTTAATTAGGCAGGCATTTAGGCAGTTATTTAGCCAGGCAATTAGGCAGGCAACAAGGCAGGCTTTTAGGCAGGCAATGAGGCAGTTAATTAAGCGGGCAATTAGGAAGGCAATCCAGCAGTTAATTAGGCAGGCAATTGACAGGCTTTTAGGCAGGCAATGAGGCAGGTAATTAGGCAGTTAATTAGGCAGGTAATTAGAAATGCAATTAGGCAGGAAATTAGGCAGGTAATTAGAAAGGCAATTAGGCAGGCAATTAGGCAGGCAATTAGGCAGGCAATTAGGCAGTTAATTAGGCAGGCAATTAGGCAGGCAGTTAGGCAGTAATAAGGACATGTAATTAGGCAGGCAATCCAGCATTTACTTAGGCAGGCAATTATGCAGTTAATTAGGCAGGCATTAAGGCAGGCAATTAGGCAGGCAATTAGGCAGTTAATAGGCCAGTTAATTAGGCAGTTAATTAAGCAGGCAATTAGGCAGGCAAATATGCGGGCAATTAGGCAGTTAATTAGGCAGGCAATTAGGCAGGTAAATAGGCAGTTAATTAGGCAGTTAATTAGGCAGTTAAGTATGCAGGCAATTAGGCAGGCAATTAGGCAGTCAATTAGGCAGGCAATAAGAAAGGCTTTTAGGCAGGCAATGAGGCAGGTAATTAGGCAGGCAATAAGGCAGGCAATTATGCAAGCAATTAGGCAGTTAATTAGGCAGGTAATTAGAAAGGCAATTAGGCAGGAAATTAGGCAGGCAATTAGGCAGGCAATTAGGCAGGCATTAAGGCAGGCAATTAGGCAGGCAACAAGGCAGGCATTTAGGCAGGCAATGAAACAGTTAATTAGGAGGGCAATTAGGCAGGCAATCCAGCAGTTTTAAGGCAGGCAATTAGGCAGTTAATTAGGCAGGCAATTAGGCAGTAAATTAGGCAGTTAATTATGCAGGCAATTAGGCAGGCATATATGCAGGAAATTAGGCAGTTAATTAGGCAGGCAATTAGGCAGGCAACAAGGCAGGCATTTAGGCAGGCAATGAGGCAGTTAATTAGGTGGGCAATTAAGCAGGCAATCCAGCAGGCAATTAGGCTGGCAATTAGGCAGTTAATTAGGCAGGCAGTTAGGCAGTTAAATAGGCAGTCAATTAGGCAGGCAATCCAACAGTTAATTAGGCAGGCAATTAGGCAGTTAATTAGGCAGGTATTAAAGCAGGCAATTATGCAGCCAATTAGGCAGTTAATTAGGCAGTTAATTAGGCAGGCAATTAGGCAGGCAATTAGGCATTTAATTAAGCAGGCATTAAGGCATACAATTAGGAAGGCAATTAGGCAGTTAATTAGGCAGTTAATTAGGCTTTTAATAAGGCAGTCAATTAGGCAGGCACTTACGCATGCAATTAGGCAGTTAATAAGCAGGCAATTAGGCAGGCAATACGGAAGGCTTTTAGGCAGGCAATGAGGCAGTTAATTAGGCGGGCAATTAGGCAGGCAATCCAGCAGTTAATTAGGCCGGCAATTAGCAGGTAAATAGGCAGTTAATTAGGCAGTTAATTAGGCAGTAAAGTATGCAGGCAATTATGCAGGCAATTAGGCAGGCAATTAGGCAGGCAATAAGAAAGGCTTTTAGGCAGGCAATGAGGCAGGTAATAAGGGCGGGCAATAAGGCAGGCAAATATGCAGGCAATTAGGCAGTTAATTAGGCAGGTAATTAGAAAGGCAATTAGGCAGGCAATTAGGCAAGCAATCCAGCAGTTAATTAGGCAGGCAATTAGGCAGTTAATTAGGCAGTTTATTAGTCAGTAAATTAGGCAGTTAATTAGGCAGGCAATTAGGCAGGCAATTAGGCATTTAATTAGGCAGTTAATTAGTCAGTTAATAAGGCAGGCAATTAGGCAGGCAATTATGCAGGCAATTAGGCAGGCAATTAGGCAGTTACTTAGGCAAGCAATTAGGCAGTTAATTAGGCAGTTAATTAGTCAGGCAATTAGGCAGGTAATTAGGCAGTTTATTAGGCAGGCAATTAGGCAAGCAATAAGGCAGGCCTTTAAGCAGGCAATGATGCAGTTACTTAGGCGGGCAATTAGGCAGGCAATTAGGCAGGCAGTTAGGCAGTTAATTAGTCAGGCAATTAGGCAGGCAATCCAGCAATTACTTAGGCAGGCAATTAGGCAGTTAATTAGGCAGGCATTAAGGCAGGCATTTAGGCAGGCAATTAGGCAGTTAATTAGGCAGTTAATTAGGCAGTCAATTAGGCAGTTAATTAGGCATGCAATTAGGCAGGCATTTATGCAGGAAATTAGGCATTTAATTAGGCAGTTAATTAGTCAGTTAATAAGGCAGGCAATTAGGCAGGCAATTATGCAGGCAATTAGGCAGGCAATTAGGCAGTTACTTAGGCAAGCAATTAGGCAGTTAATTAGGCAGTTAATTAGTCAGGCAATTAGGCAGGTAATTAGGCAGTTTATTAGGCAGGCAATTAGGCAAGCAATAAGGCAGGCCTTTAAGCAGGCAATGATGCAGTTACTTAGGCGGGCAATTAGGCAGGCAATTAGGCAGGCAGTTAGGCAGTTAATTAGTCAGGCAATTAGGCAGGCAATCCAGCAATTACTTAGGCAGGCAATTAGGCAGTTAATTAGGCAGGCATTAAGGCAGGCATTTAGGCAGGCAATTAGGCAGTTAATTAGGCAGTTAATTAGGCAGTCAATTAGGCAGTTAATTAGGCATGCAATTAGGCAGGCATTTATGCAGGAAATTAGGCAGTTAATTAGGCAGGCACTTATGCAGGCAACAAGGTAGGAATTTAGGCAGGCAATGAGGCAGTTAATTAGGTTGGCACTTAGGGAGGCAATCCAGCAGTTAATAAGGCAGGCAATTAGGCAGTTAATTATGCAGTTAATTAGGCAGTTTATTAGGGGAGTAATTTGGCAGGCAATCCAGCAGTTAATTAGGCAGGCAATTAGGCAGTTAATTAGGCAGTTAATTAGGCAGTTAATTAGGCAGGCAATTTTTCAGGCAACAAGGTAGGCTTTTAGGCAGGCAATGAGGCAGTTAATTAGGCGGGCAATTAGGCAGGCAATCCAGCAAGCAATTAGGCAGGCAATTATGCAGGCAATTAGGCAGTTAATTAGGCAGGCAATTAGGCAGGCAATAAGGCAGACTTATAGGCAGGCAATGAGGCAGTTAATTAGGCGGGCAATTAGGCTGGCAATTAGGCAGTTAATTAGGCAGGCAGTTAGGCAGTTAATTATGCAGGAAATTAGGCAGGCAATTCAGCAGTTAATTAGGCAGGCAATTAGGCAGTTAATTTAGCAGGCATTTATGCAGGCAATTATGCAATTAATTAGGCAATTAATTAGTCAGGCAATTAGGCATTTAATTAGGCAGGCATTAAGGCAGTCATTTACGTAGTTAATTAAGCAGTTAATTAGGCAGTAAATTAGGCAGGCAATGAGGCAGGCAATAAGGCAGGCAATCCAGCAGTTAATTAGGCAGGCACACAGGCAGTTAATTAGGCAGTTAATTAGGCAGTTAATTAGGCAGTTAATTATTCAGTTAATTAGGCAGTTAATTAGGCATGTATTTAGGCAGTTATTTAGGCAGGCAATTAGGCAGGCTTTTAGGCAGGTAATGAGGCAGTTAATTAGGCGGGCAATTAGGAAGGCAATCCAGCAGTTAATTAGGCAGGCAATAAGGCTGTTAATTAGGCAGTTAATTAGGCAGTTAATTAGGCAGGCAACATGGCAGGCTTTTAGGCAGGCAATGAGGCAGTTAATTAGGCGGGCAATTAAGAAGGCAATTCAGCAGTTAATTAGGCAGGCAATTAGACAGGCTTTTAGGCAAGCAATTAGGCAGGTAATTAGGAGGGAAATAAGGCATTCAATTATGCAGGCAATTAGGCAGTTAATAAGCAGGTAATTAGGAAGGCAATTAGGCAGGAAATTAGGCAGTTAATTAGGCAGGCAATAAAGAAGTTAATTAGGCAGTTAATTAGGCAGTTAATTAGGCAGGCAATTAGGCAGGCATTTATGCATGCAATTAGGCAGTTAATAAGGCAGGCAATTAGGCAGGCAACAAGGCAGGCTTTTAGGAAGGCAATGAGGCAGTTAATTAGGAAGGCAATCCAGCAGTTAATTAGGCAGGCAAATAGGCAGTTAATTAGGCAGTTAATACGGCAGTTAATTAGGCACTCAATTGGGCAGGCAATAAGGCAGGCTTTTAGGCAGGCAATGAGGCAGGTAATTAGGCGAGCAATAAGGCAGGCAATTAAGCAGGCAATTAGGCATTTACTTAGGCAGTTAATTAGGCAGCTAACTAGGAATGCAATTAGGCAGGCAATTAGACAGTTTATTAAGCAGTTAATTAGGCAGTTAATTAGGCAGGCAATTAGGCAGGCAAATATGCAGTCAAATAGACAGGCAATTAGGCAGGCAATTAGACAGGCAATTATGCTGGCAATTAGGCAGTAATTAGGCAGTTAATTAGGCAGGCAATTAGGCAGGCAATAAGGCAGGCTTTAAGGCAGGCAATGAGGCAGGTAATTATGCGGGCAATAAGGCAGGCAATTAGGCAGGCAATTAGGCAATTAATTAGGCAGTTAATTAGGCAGTTAACTAGAAAGGCAATAAGCAGTTTATTAGGCAGGAAAATAAGCAGTTAATTAGGCAGTTAATTAGGCTGTTATTTAGGCAGGCAATTAGGCAGGCAATTAGGCAGGCAATAAGGCAGGCTTTAAGGCAGGCAATGAGGCAGGTAATTAAGCGGGCAATAAGGCAGGCAATTAGGCAGGCAATTAGGCAATTAATTATGCAGTTAATTAGGCAGTTAACCCTTTCATGACCAAACATCAAAAAATTTGGTTTTTTAATAAAAACCCCTTGAAACCTTCAATAAAATATACCAATAAACATGTTCTAGGAATATGATTTATTTATAATACTGATTTCATAAAAATATTTTAACGGGACTTTTAAGTCCCATTGGGCCATTGGGTACAAAAGACTACAAACAAAAGCTACATATAAAAAATCACAATAAATCACTAACTCATAAATATTAATATGTTTTACAGCAATTTTACTATACTTTCCACAATAATACCTACCATTATCAATTATAAATTTTTTTATAACAATAAACACACATCGATAACATTTTCTGTCCTTTTTTTTTTACTCGTGACTACTGAACTTTGCGTATTTTGACAATCTGAAAACGTAATGAAATTGACAATACAAATTATTTCTGTTACTCATCAATACTGGTCAAAATTTTAAACAATTTCTACTACAAATATTATTAATTTTATACGAAGTATGTATCTGACAAGATCATTATTTTCTGCACATATTAGGTATGTATCTATAATTTCCTTACACCTAATGAGCTTTGCACATACAAACTGACTGGTATGACAAGTAGTATTTACCTTTTACACATATATTTCTATAAAAATATTGAACTAAAACTCTATGAAATATACTGTCACTCAACATTATCATCATTTACTGCAGTATAAAATTTTTTTCCTTCATTTTCTTTCACCTGCAGAGATCTGCGGTCATTTCGACGAAAGACATTTACAACAAATTATATTTACAGTTTACTCATAAATAATAATAACATATTGAAGATTGCCAACTACAAAAATTAAATAATAAAAATATTTACTCAGTCTAAAGAACATAACTTGCTGCTAAATTTTTTTTTTTTTTCTCTCTCTGTTGACTAAAGTAACTACATATTTTGCACCGAATACCCTTGACAACACACATACATTATCTTTATCACATAAAGACTGGTCTATACTTGGAACAATGACCTTCTTGTAAATATTCCAACTTATACAGAGTCACTCAATAATAGGGACATCATGATATGCTGCAAAACAATTTTTTTTGTCATTGCAGCACAGATGAACTCTACACATTTTACATACACTCAATGGTCTTGATTCAATTTTTTTTCAGGCTGCATACTTCACACCTGCCCCGTTTTTTCACAAATTGGGGCCAATGGCATCCCCGATTGCCAATGCGTACATCAAGTGGTACAGAGTACATCTGTTTTCCTCTCTTAGGGTGGGGAGGGGGAGTAGAAGAACTCGGCCTCTTTGAGACACACTTCTGCCTTCCTATTGGTGTTTGGACAATCAAGTCTTGTGCTACTGATCTCCTGAATTCTAACACTGTCATTTTAGGAAACATCAAGTTATGAATAACAAAGGAATTTACAAAACAAATGTCCAATACACCCCAAAATATTCTTTGCCACCACTTCCTGGATTTCCTATTGACACAATACAGAGCACGCAGCTGATCAGCTTTATCTACCCCTCCCATTTTCTCATTATAATCCTGACCACCCTTGGACAAGAGATATCTACTTTGGAGCCATCTTGTTTCCGTCGTTTTACTATTGTTTCTTCACTACCATGGAAATTGCTTGCCAGTAAAACAGCTCTATTGTCCTTCCACTTGAAAACAGTTATTCCCATGTTTGAAACTCTGAAGTCTGACTCCCCACGGCTCAGTGAAGAATCATTTGCCAGCTGTGGAATAATTTTTCTATTGCTTCTTATTGTACCGCAAGCTAGAATTTTTTCTACTTTCAGTTTTTCAAGCAGAGCAACAGAAGTAAAATAGTTGTCAAAGTACACCTGCAAGCCTGTTCCCCAGAATGGTTTAGTAAGAGTGAGGACTACTCTTTCACCTAACCCATATTTCGATAACTCTTCGTCAACTATTTCCTCTCGCCCTTGATACACTCTGAAACCCACAATGTAACCATTTTGGTCAGCTATACACCATAACTTGTAACCTCGCTTGATTGGTTTCTTTGGATTGTACTGTTTCAAAGAACTTCTTCCTTTGAAACGAATCATGGACTCGTCAACACTAACAGACTGTGTCACATTGTACAAAGAAGAAAACTGTGAATTAAAAATATCAATCAAGGGTTGGATTTTGTACAGTTTATTCTTGCAGTCAACCGGTTTTGATGTGTTGTCATTACAGTGCAGGTGTGTCAAAATATCATCAAAACGTTTTCGTGGCATTGCACTTGAAATTATATGGACACCTAAATCATTACTTGTACTCCAGTAATGTTTCCAGGATGGAAGTTGTACATAGCCCATCACAAAATTAATTCCAATGAAGGCAAGAAACTCTTTTTCAGTCATGGCTAGTGTTTTCATCTTTTGTGTAGCATACAGATTTGATTGATAGCAGACATGATCTATCAAGGGACCACACATCTTTATAAATACATCAGTTGGTGTGTTGCACCCAGCAAAATGATCTTCTATAGGACCTGAAACAAAATAATAAAAATATAGATAATATATGTTACAACCACAATGGGACAATAATTATTATACATTTCCAAGTTCTAGTAGTCAGGACTCGACTTCCATAAAGGTGATCCGGGTTCAATTCCTGGCAGGTTATATTCTCGTTTTCACATGTGCGAATCATGCCACATGTAATTTATCGTCAATGTGTTTTCTCGGGGCACTCCAATTTCCCCTGCTCTTTCATTCCGGCACTGCTACATACACACACGTAATTCACCATCAGCTATCATAACCGCTCAAATATCGCCACTTATAAATTACCAAATAACTATATTACCTTCTGGGTGAAGATACTCCGGTATTTCTGTAGTCACTGTCTTTTTCTTCCATCCCCTGGGTGCGTCTTTGGGAGGCGGTGTTTTAGTTTGCATGCTGTCGTTCTCATTGCAAGAAGTATTGCCTTCAGGATCTTGTAATAAGCACTCATCATTTCCAGAAGGTGGCTGGGTCACAGTCTGGTCCACAGTTGCCTCTGCAAAAATTTATAGAATAAAAACACCAATTACAATTGAAAAAGCGTGATTCCATGCTACATGAAAAAATGCAATCTCAAAAAAAAATATCACATGACTTCACCAGGATTCGAACCCAGATCCTCCAGACATGACGAAACTATGCTAACCACTACTCTACAGGAACACATGATAAGCAAGATGCTTGAATATGTATCATCAGTACTTACAAGCGCAAACATTATCTTAGAAATCAAGGCAAAATTATAATATTCATTATATGTGAGCATAAAAAAAAGTAGGTTACTCACATTTTGCCAGATTATAAATATAAAATCACTTTGCGTAACGGTTGCACGGCGAATAACTAGTTTACCACTAAACTGCAATATATTGTATCAAAGGAAATAAAGTAACTAAGCTATATACATGCACATTACAACAATATGAATATTGTTTAGAAAATTACCTTCAGCAGCTAAAAGTTTGTCAAAGACAGAAGAAAAATTATCTTGTTCTTCTGTAGCCACATTTCTCTCGTCATCACTACTATCTTCTACTTCAGTATCAGTATCGTCTGGAATATCTTCAAACAATATTTTATAAGCCTCTTCATTAGTAAGGCCTTTTTTGCGATTCATATTTCTTGTACTTCAATAAAAGATACGCTTTTCACAAAGAAAACACAAATCAATATCTAACACTGCTTTGTCTATGGTTTCGTGTTATTACAAAGAGTTGAAAATACGAATTTTATAAACCAAAAAC
>NW_026962349.1:0-69795 GCF_032445375.1 Bacillus rossius redtenbacheri
CCAAAAGTGCTCAGATTTGCTTCAAAAAGCTTTTAAAAAATTCCCCTGAACAGTTTGATGCCTTTGAAGGGAAACCAGAGCACGGTTGAAACTTTGAAAATCCGGACTATATAGGAAAAATGTGCGGACCACCACTAATGGTGAAAATAGCGTACGGTCGTGCAGCCTGAAGCCGCGAATCGTCCGAAAATCGCCTCGTGGGACACGGCACTCGATATTTCGTGAAACCCTAGGTATGTTGCTAATGGAAAAAAGTTCCCCTCTCGACTGTGCCGTGGTGCCCGCCTTTTTGCCGAGGCGGACGCGACGACCCGAGTGCCGCCACGCGGCAAACGGTGTAACCAAGTGCCGCCACGCGGCAAACGGGGTAACCAAATGCACGCGGCGGTCGACCGTCGCCGTGGGTACAGAAACAAAGGAAACGAGGTGCGAGTAGAAACGGGCAGTTGTAGGAAGAAATTGTATTTGCATTGTTGGTGTGTACTGTCATGTAGTGTGATGAACTGGCACGGGAGTGTTATGTCTGGGGAAAGAGCTGTTTCGGAGGTAGAAGTACATAACCTCAAAACACGTTGATGAGGTGGTCCGAGCTCCAAGTGAAATAGAAAAGCGAAACACTGCGCAGCATACTTACCTGGCGTAGGGGCTACCCTGATCAAGCAGGGGGTTCCCCCAGGGTGAGGCTCTTCCCTTGCACTTCGGTTGAGCTGACCTCTGCGATTACCCCAAATGTGGGTAACTCGGGCGCGTAATTTTTGGTAGTCGGGACTGCGTTCGCGCTGTCCCGGTGAAAAAATTTCAACTTAGTAGTTGTGAAGTAGTGTTAAGAATTATGTACAGTGAAGTGTAATTTTTTTTTTTTTTTTCATCTGTGTATGGTATGTAATGCATTCGTAGGTCTCAAGTTTACGGTGCCTTGGCGAACAACCCCACCGTCTTGAAAGTGCGGAAGGAAGGTACGTAATTGTGCATGGTAATAGTTGAAAAAAGAAAAAAAAAATTCCCATGAACGATACTTGTCCAATTCGATTTTTCAGATTTCCCCCTCCCCGCCTCACCCCCGGGCCCAGTGGTTTAACGGTAACCGGCCCAGTGTGTAAACACTGGGCACAACAAAAAATTGTTTAAAGACTCATCAAATGTTCCCCTCCACGGAAATCTTTAGTAAAAGGCGAAAGATTTATGCGTTTGAAGGGAAACCAGAGCACGGTTGAAACTTTGAAAATCCGGACTATATAGGAAAAATGTGCGGACCACCACTAATGGTGAAAATAGCGTACGGTCGTGCAGCCTGAAGCCGCGAATCGTCCGAAAATCGCCTCGTGGGACACGGCACTCGATATTTCGTGAAACCCTAGGTATGTTGCTAATGGAAAAAAGTTCCCCTCTCGACTGTGCCGTGGTGCCCGCCTTTTTGCCGAGGCGGACGCGACGACCCGAGTGCCGCCACGCGGCAAACGGTGTAACCAAGTGCCGCCACGCGGCAAACGGGGTAACCAAATGCACGCGGCGGTCGACCGTCGCCGTGGGTACAGAAACAAAGGAAACGAGGTGCGAGTAGAAACGGGCAGTTGTAGGAAGAAATTGTATTTGCATTGTTGGTGTGTACTGTCATGTAGTGTGATGAACTGGCACGGGAGTGTTATGTCTGGGGAAAGAGCTGTTTCGGAGGTAGAAGTACATAACCTCAAAACACGTTGATGAGGTGGTCCGAGCTCCAAGTGAAATAGAAAAGCGAAACACTGCGCAGCATACTTACCTGGCGTAGGGGCTACCCTGATCAAGCAGGGGGTTCCCCCAGGGTGAGGCTCTTCCCTTGCACTTCGGTTGAGCTGACCTCTGCGATTACCCCAAATGTGGGTAACTCGGGCGCGTAATTTTTGGTAGTCGGGACTGCGTTCGCGCTGTCCCGGTGAAAAAATTTCAACTTAGTAGTTGTGAAGTAGTGTTAAGAATTATGTACAGTGAAGTGTAATTTTTTTTTTTTTTTTCATCTGTGTATGGTATGTAATGCATTCGTAGGTCTCAAGTTTACGGTGCCTTGGCGAACAACCCCACCGTCTTGAAAGTGCGGAAGGAAGGTACGTAATTGTGCATGGTAATAGTTGAAAAAAGAAAAAAAAAATTCCCATGAACGATACTTGTCCAATTCGATTTTTCAGATTTCCCCCTCCCCGCCTCACCCCCGGGCCCAGTGGTTTAACGGTAACCGGCCCAGTGTGTAAACACTGGGCACAACAAAAAATTGTTTAAAGACTCATCAAATGTTCCCCTCCACGGAAATCTTTAGTAAAAGGCGAAAGATTTATGCGTTTGAAGGGAAACCAGAGCACGGTTGAAACTTTGAAAATCCGGACTATATAGGAAAAATGTGCGGACCACCACTAATGGTGAAAATAGCGTACGGTCGTGCAGCCTGAAGCCGCGAATCGTCCGAAAATCGCCTCGTGGGACACGGCACTCGATATTTCGTGAAACCCTAGGTATGTTGCTAATGGAAAAAAGTTCCCCTCTCGACTGTGCCGTGGTGCCCGCCTTTTTGCCGAGGCGGACGCGACGACCCGAGTGCCGCCACGCGGCAAACGGTGTAACCAAGTGCCGCCACGCGGCAAACGGGGTAACCAAATGCACGCGGCGGTCGACCGTCGCCGTGGGTACAGAAACAAAGGAAACGAGGTGCGAGTAGAAACGGGCAGTTGTAGGAAGAAATTGTATTTGCATTGTTGGTGTGTACTGTCATGTAGTGTGATGAACTGGCACGGGAGTGTTATGTCTGGGGAAAGAGCTGTTTCGGAGGTAGAAGTACATAACCTCAAAACACGTTGATGAGGTGGTCCGAGCTCCAAGTGAAATAGAAAAGCGAAACACTGCGCAGCATACTTACCTGGCGTAGGGGCTACCCTGATCAAGCAGGGGGTTCCCCCAGGGTGAGGCTCTTCCCTTGCACTTCGGTTGAGCTGACCTCTGCGATTACCCCAAATGTGGGTAACTCGGGCGCGTAATTTTTGGTAGTCGGGACTGCGTTCGCGCTGTCCCGGTGAAAAAATTTCAACTTAGTAGTTGTGAAGTAGTGTTAAGAATTATGTACAGTGAAGTGTAATTTTTTTTTTTTTTTTCATCTGTGTATGGTATGTAATGCATTCGTAGGTCTCAAGTTTACGGTGCCTTGGCGAACAACCCCACCGTCTTGAAAGTGCGGAAGGAAGGTACGTAATTGTGCATGGTAATAGTTGAAAAAAGAAAAAAAAAATTCCCATGAACGATACTTGTCCAATTCGATTTTTCAGATTTCCCCCTCCCCGCCTCACCCCCGGGCCCAGTGGTTTAACGGTAACCGGCCCAGTGTGTAAACACTGGGCACAACAAAAAATTGTTTAAAGACTCATCAAATGTTCCCCTCCACGGAAATCTTTAGTAAAAGGCGAAAGATTTATGCGTTTGAAGGGAAACCAGAGCACGGTTGAAACTTTGAAAATCCGGACTATATAGGAAAAATGTGCGGACCACCACTAATGGTGAAAATAGCGTACGGTCGTGCAGCCTGAAGCCGCGAATCGTCCGAAAATCGCCTCGTGGGACACGGCACTCGATATTTCGTGAAACCCTAGGTATGTTGCTAATGGAAAAAAGTTCCCCTCTCGACTGTGCCGTGGTGCCCGCCTTTTTGCCGAGGCGGACGCGACGACCCGAGTGCCGCCACGCGGCAAACGGTGTAACCAAGTGCCGCCACGCGGCAAACGGGGTAACCAAATGCACGCGGCGGTCGACCGTCGCCGTGGGTACAGAAACAAAGGAAACGAGGTGCGAGTAGAAACGGGCAGTTGTAGGAAGAAATTGTATTTGCATTGTTGGTGTGTACTGTCATGTAGTGTGATGAACTGGCACGGGAGTGTTATGTCTGGGGAAAGAGCTGTTTCGGAGGTAGAAGTACATAACCTCAAAACACGTTGATGAGGTGGTCCGAGCTCCAAGTGAAATAGAAAAGCGAAACACTGCGCAGCATACTTACCTGGCGTAGGGGCTACCCTGATCAAGCAGGGGGTTCCCCCAGGGTGAGGCTCTTCCCTTGCACTTCGGTTGAGCTGACCTCTGCGATTACCCCAAATGTGGGTAACTCGGGCGCGTAATTTTTGGTAGTCGGGACTGCGTTCGCGCTGTCCCGGTGAAAAAATTTCAACTTAGTAGTTGTGAAGTAGTGTTAAGAATTATGTACAGTGAAGTGTAATTTTTTTTTTTTTTTTCATCTGTGTATGGTATGTAATGCATTCGTAGGTCTCAAGTTTACGGTGCCTTGGCGAACAACCCCACCGTCTTGAAAGTGCGGAAGGAAGGTACGTAATTGTGCATGGTAATAGTTGAAAAAAGAAAAAAAAAATTCCCATGAACGATACTTGTCCAATTCGATTTTTCAGATTTCCCCCTCCCCGCCTCACCCCCGGGCCCAGTGGTTTAACGGTAACCGGCCCAGTGTGTAAACACTGGGCACAACAAAAAATTGTTTAAAGACTCATCAAATGTTCCCCTCCACGGAAATCTTTAGTAAAAGGCGAAAGATTTATGCGTTTGAAGGGAAACCAGAGCACGGTTGAAACTTTGAAAATCCGGACTATATAGGAAAAATGTGCGGACCACCACTAATGGTGAAAATAGCGTACGGTCGTGCAGCCTGAAGCCGCGAATCGTCCGAAAATCGCCTCGTGGGACACGGCACTCGATATTTCGTGAAACCCTAGGTATGTTGCTAATGGAAAAAAGTTCCCCTCTCGACTGTGCCGTGGTGCCCGCCTTTTTGCCGAGGCGGACGCGACGACCCGAGTGCCGCCACGCGGCAAACGGTGTAACCAAGTGCCGCCACGCGGCAAACGGGGTAACCAAATGCACGCGGCGGTCGACCGTCGCCGTGGGTACAGAAACAAAGGAAACGAG
The DNA here is from genome assembly GCF_032445375.1 of Bacillus rossius redtenbacheri. Lineage (NCBI taxonomy): Eukaryota > Metazoa > Arthropoda > Insecta > Phasmatodea > Bacillidae > Bacillus > Bacillus rossius. Next base: position 4,927 of record NW_026962349.1, read on the forward strand.
GTGCGAGTAGAAACGGGCAGTTGTAGGAAGAAATTGTATTTGCATTGTTGGTGTGTACTGTCATGTAGTGTGATGAACTGGCACGGGAGTGTTATGTCTGGGGAAAGAGCTGTTTCGGAGGTAGAAGTACATAACCTCAAAACACGTTGATGAGGTGGTCCGAGCTCCAAGTGAAATAGAAAAGCGAAACACTGCGCAGCATACTTACCTGGCGTAGGGGCTACCCTGATCAAGCAGGGGGTTCCCCCAGGGTGAGGCTCTTCCCTTGCACTTCGGTTGAGCTGACCTCTGCGATTACCCCAAATGTGGGTAACTCGGGCGCGTAATTTTTGGTAGTCGGGACTGCGTTCGCGCTGTCCCGGTGAAAAAATTTCAACTTAGTAGTTGTGAAGTAGTGTTAAGAATTATGTACAGTGAAGTGTAATTTTTTTTTTTTTTTTCATCTGTGTATGGTATGTAATGCATTCGTAGGTCTCAAGTTTACGGTGCCTTGGCGAACAACCCCACCGTCTTGAAAGTGCGGAAGGAAGGTACGTAATTGTGCATGGTAATAGTTGAAAAAAGAAAAAAAAAATTCCCATGAACGATACTTGTCCAATTCGATTTTTCAGATTTCCCCCTCCCCGCCTCACCCCCGGGCCCAGTGGTTTAACGGTAACCGGCCCAGTGTGTAAACACTGGGCACAACAAAAAATTGTTTAAAGACTCATCAAATGTTCCCCTCCACGGAAATCTTTAGTAAAAGGCGAAAGATTTATGCGTTTGAAGGGAAACCAGAGCACGGTTGAAACTTTGAAAATCCGGACTATATAGGAAAAATGTGCGGACCACCACTAATGGTGAAAATAGCGTACGGTCGTGCAGCCTGAAGCCGCGAATCGTCCGAAAATCGCCTCGTGGGACACGGCACTCGATATTTCGTGAAACCCTAGGTATGTTGCTAATGGAAAAAAGTTCCCCTCTCGACTGTGCCGTGGTGCCCGCCTTTTTGCCGAGGCGGACGCGACGACCCGAGTGCCGCCACGCGGCAAACGGTGTAACCAAGTGCCGCCACGCGGCAAACGGGGTAACCAAATGCACGCGGCGGTCGACCGTCGCCGTGGGTACAGAAACAAAGGAAACGAGGTGCGAGTAGAAACGGGCAGTTGTAGGAAGAAATTGTATTTGCATTGTTGGTGTGTACTGTCATGTAGTGTGATGAACTGGCACGGGAGTGTTATGTCTGGGGAAAGAGCTGTTTCGGAGGTAGAAGTACATAACCTCAAAACACGTTGATGAGGTGGTCCGAGCTCCAAGTGAAATAGAAAAGCGAAACACTGCGCAGCATACTTACCTGGCGTAGGGGCTACCCTGATCAAGCAGGGGGTTCCCCCAGGGTGAGGCTCTTCCCTTGCACTTCGGTTGAGCTGACCTCTGCGATTACCCCAAATGTGGGTAACTCGGGCGCGTAATTTTTGGTAGTCGGGACTGCGTTCGCGCTGTCCCGGTGAAAAAATTTCAACTTAGTAGTTGTGAAGTAGTGTTAAGAATTATGTACAGTGAAGTGTAATTTTTTTTTTTTTTTTCATCTGTGTATGGTATGTAATGCATTCGTAGGTCTCAAGTTTACGGTGCCTTGGCGAACAACCCCACCGTCTTGAAAGTGCGGAAGGAAGGTACGTAATTGTGCATGGTAATAGTTGAAAAAAGAAAAAAAAAATTCCCATGAACGATACTTGTCCAATTCGATTTTTCAGATTTCCCCCTCCCCGCCTCACCCCCGGGCCCAGTGGTTTAACGGTAACCGGCCCAGTGTGTAAACACTGGGCACAACAAAAAATTGTTTAAAGACTCATCAAATGTTCCCCTCCACGGAAATCTTTAGTAAAAGGCGAAAGATTTATGCGTTTGAAGGGAAACCAGAGCACGGTTGAAACTTTGAAAATCCGGACTATATAGGAAAAATGTGCGGACCACCACTAATGGTGAAAATAGCGTACGGTCGTGCAGCCTGAAGCCGCGAATCGTCCGAAAATCGCCTCGTGGGACACGGCACTCGATATTTCGTGAAACCCTAGGTATGTTGCTAATGGAAAAAAGTTCCCCTCTCGACTGTGCCGTGGTGCCCGCCTTTTTGCCGAGGCGGACGCGACGACCCGAGTGCCGCCACGCGGCAAACGGTGTAACCAAGTGCCGCCACGCGGCAAACGGGGTAACCAAATGCACGCGGCGGTCGACCGTCGCCGTGGGTACAGAAACAAAGGAAACGAGGTGCGAGTAGAAACGGGCAGTTGTAGGAAGAAATTGTATTTGCATTGTTGGTGTGTACTGTCATGTAGTGTGATGAACTGGCACGGGAGTGTTATGTCTGGGGAAAGAGCTGTTTCGGAGGTAGAAGTACATAACCTCAAAACACGTTGATGAGGTGGTCCGAGCTCCAAGTGAAATAGAAAAGCGAAACACTGCGCAGCATACTTACCTGGCGTAGGGGCTACCCTGATCAAGCAGGGGGTTCCCCCAGGGTGAGGCTCTTCCCTTGCACTTCGGTTGAGCTGACCTCTGCGATTACCCCAAATGTGGGTAACTCGGGCGCGTAATTTTTGGTAGTCGGGACTGCGTTCGCGCTGTCCCGGTGAAAAAATTTCAACTTAGTAGTTGTGAAGTAGTGTTAAGAATTATGTACAGTGAAGTGTAATTTTTTTTTTTTTTTTCATCTGTGTATGGTATGTAATGCATTCGTAGGTCTCAAGTTTACGGTGCCTTGGCGAACAACCCCACCGTCTTGAAAGTGCGGAAGGAAGGTACGTAATTGTGCATGGTAATAGTTGAAAAAAGAAAAAAAAAATTCCCATGAACGATACTTGTCCAATTCGATTTTTCAGATTTCCCCCTCCCCGCCTCACCCCCGGGCCCAGTGGTTTAACGGTAACCGGCCCAGTGTGTAAACACTGGGCACAACAAAAAATTGTTTAAAGACTCATCAAATGTTCCCCTCCACGGAAATCTTTAGTAAAAGGCGAAAGATTTATGCGTTTGAAGGGAAACCAGAGCACGGTTGAAACTTTGAAAATCCGGACTATATAGGAAAAATGTGCGGACCACCACTAATGGTGAAAATAGCGTACGGTCGTGCAGCCTGAAGCCGCGAATCGTCCGAAAATCGCCTCGTGGGACACGGCACTCGATATTTCGTGAAACCCTAGGTATGTTGCTAATGGAAAAAAGTTCCCCTCTCGACTGTGCCGTGGTGCCCGCCTTTTTGCCGAGGCGGACGCGACGACCCGAGTGCCGCCACGCGGCAAACGGTGTAACCAAGTGCCGCCACGCGGCAAACGGGGTAACCAAATGCACGCGGCGGTCGACCGTCGCCGTGGGTACAGAAACAAAGGAAACGAGGTGCGAGTAGAAACGGGCAGTTGTAGGAAGAAATTGTATTTGCATTGTTGGTGTGTACTGTCATGTAGTGTGATGAACTGGCACGGGAGTGTTATGTCTGGGGAAAGAGCTGTTTCGGAGGTAGAAGTACATAACCTCAAAACACGTTGATGAGGTGGTCCGAGCTCCAAGTGAAATAGAAAAGCGAAACACTGCGCAGCATACTTACCTGGCGTAGGGGCTACCCTGATCAAGCAGGGGGTTCCCCCAGGGTGAGGCTCTTCCCTTGCACTTCGGTTGAGCTGACCTCTGCGATTACCCCAAATGTGGGTAACTCGGGCGCGTAATTTTTGGTAGTCGGGACTGCGTTCGCGCTGTCCCGGTGAAAAAATTTCAACTTAGTAGTTGTGAAGTAGTGTTAAGAATTATGTACAGTGAAGTGTAATTTTTTTTTTTTTTTTCATCTGTGTATGGTATGTAATGCATTCGTAGGTCTCAAGTTTACGGTGCCTTGGCGAACAACCCCACCGTCTTGAAAGTGCGGAAGGAAGGTACGTAATTGTGCATGGTAATAGTTGAAAAAAGAAAAAAAAAATTCCCATGAACGATACTTGTCCAATTCGATTTTTCAGATTTCCCCCTCCCCGCCTCACCCCCGGGCCCAGTGGTTTAACGGTAACCGGCCCAGTGTGTAAACACTGGGCACAACAAAAAATTGTTTAAAGACTCATCAAATGTTCCCCTCCACGGAAATCTTTAGTAAAAGGCGAAAGATTTATGCGTTTGAAGGGAAACCAGAGCACGGTTGAAACTTTGAAAATCCGGACTATATAGGAAAAATGTGCGGACCACCACTAATGGTGAAAATAGCGTACGGTCGTGCAGCCTGAAGCCGCGAATCGTCCGAAAATCGCCTCGTGGGACACGGCACTCGATATTTCGTGAAACCCTAGGTATGTTGCTAATGGAAAAAAGTTCCCCTCTCGACTGTGCCGTGGTGCCCGCCTTTTTGCCGAGGCGGACGCGACGACCCGAGTGCCGCCACGCGGCAAACGGTGTAACCAAGTGCCGCCACGCGGCAAACGGGGTAACCAAATGCACGCGGCGGTCGACCGTCGCCGTGGGTACAGAAACAAAGGAAACGAGGTGCGAGTAGAAACGGGCAGTTGTAGGAAGAAATTGTATTTGCATTGTTGGTGTGTACTGTCATGTAGTGTGATGAACTGGCACGGGAGTGTTATGTCTGGGGAAAGAGCTGTTTCGGAGGTAGAAGTACATAACCTCAAAACACGTTGATGAGGTGGTCCGAGCTCCAAGTGAAATAGAAAAGCGAAACACTGCGCAGCATACTTACCTGGCGTAGGGGCTACCCTGATCAAGCAGGGGGTTCCCCCAGGGTGAGGCTCTTCCCTTGCACTTCGGTTGAGCTGACCTCTGCGATTACCCCAAATGTGGGTAACTCGGGCGCGTAATTTTTGGTAGTCGGGACTGCGTTCGCGCTGTCCCGGTGAAAAAATTTCAACTTAGTAGTTGTGAAGTAGTGTTAAGAATTATGTACAGTGAAGTGTAATTTTTTTTTTTTTTTTCATCTGTGTATGGTATGTAATGCATTCGTAGGTCTCAAGTTTACGGTGCCTTGGCGAACAACCCCACCGTCTTGAAAGTGCGGAAGGAAGGTACGTAATTGTGCATGGTAATAGTTGAAAAAAGAAAAAAAAAATTCCCATGAACGATACTTGTCCAATTCGATTTTTCAGATTTCCCCCTCCCCGCCTCACCCCCGGGCCCAGTGGTTTAACGGTAACCGGCCCAGTGTGTAAACACTGGGCACAACAAAAAATTGTTTAAAGACTCATCAAATGTTCCCCTCCACGGAAATCTTTAGTAAAAGGCGAAAGATTTATGCGTTTGAAGGGAAACCAGAGCACGGTTGAAACTTTGAAAATCCGGACTATATAGGAAAAATGTGCGGACCACCACTAATGGTGAAAATAGCGTACGGTCGTGCAGCCTGAAGCCGCGAATCGTCCGAAAATCGCCTCGTGGGACACGGCACTCGATATTTCGTGAAACCCTAGGTATGTTGCTAATGGAAAAAAGTTCCCCTCTCGACTGTGCCGTGGTGCCCGCCTTTTTGCCGAGGCGGACGCGACGACCCGAGTGCCGCCACGCGGCAAACGGTGTAACCAAGTGCCGCCACGCGGCAAACGGGGTAACCAAATGCACGCGGCGGTCGACCGTCGCCGTGGGTACAGAAACAAAGGAAACGAGGTGCGAGTAGAAACGGGCAGTTGTAGGAAGAAATTGTATTTGCATTGTTGGTGTGTACTGTCATGTAGTGTGATGAACTGGCACGGGAGTGTTATGTCTGGGGAAAGAGCTGTTTCGGAGGTAGAAGTACATAACCTCAAAACACGTTGATGAGGTGGTCCGAGCTCCAAGTGAAATAGAAAAGCGAAACACTGCGCAGCATACTTACCTGGCGTAGGGGCTACCCTGATCAAGCAGGGGGTTCCCCCAGGGTGAGGCTCTTCCCTTGCACTTCGGTTGAGCTGACCTCTGCGATTACCCCAAATGTGGGTAACTCGGGCGCGTAATTTTTGGTAGTCGGGACTGCGTTCGCGCTGTCCCGGTGAAAAAATTTCAACTTAGTAGTTGTGAAGTAGTGTTAAGAATTATGTACAGTGAAGTGTAATTTTTTTTTTTTTTTTCATCTGTGTATGGTATGTAATGCATTCGTAGGTCTCAAGTTTACGGTGCCTTGGCGAACAACCCCACCGTCTTGAAAGTGCGGAAGGAAGGTACGTAATTGTGCATGGTAATAGTTGAAAAAAGAAAAAAAAAATTCCCATGAACGATACTTGTCCAATTCGATTTTTCAGATTTCCCCCTCCCCGCCTCACCCCCGGGCCCAGTGGTTTAACGGTAACCGGCCCAGTGTGTAAACACTGGGCACAACAAAAAATTGTTTAAAGACTCATCAAATGTTCCCCTCCACGGAAATCTTTAGTAAAAGGCGAAAGATTTATGCGTTTGAAGGGAAACCAGAGCACGGTTGAAACTTTGAAAATCCGGACTATATAGGAAAAATGTGCGGACCACCACTAATGGTGAAAATAGCGTACGGTCGTGCAGCCTGAAGCCGCGAATCGTCCGAAAATCGCCTCGTGGGACACGGCACTCGATATTTCGTGAAACCCTAGGTATGTTGCTAATGGAAAAAAGTTCCCCTCTCGACTGTGCCGTGGTGCCCGCCTTTTTGCCGAGGCGGACGCGACGACCCGAGTGCCGCCACGCGGCAAACGGTGTAACCAAGTGCCGCCACGCGGCAAACGGGGTAACCAAATGCACGCGGCGGTCGACCGTCGCCGTGGGTACAGAAACAAAGGAAACGAGGTGCGAGTAGAAACGGGCAGTTGTAGGAAGAAATTGTATTTGCATTGTTGGTGTGTACTGTCATGTAGTGTGATGAACTGGCACGGGAGTGTTATGTCTGGGGAAAGAGCTGTTTCGGAGGTAGAAGTACATAACCTCAAAACACGTTGATGAGGTGGTCCGAGCTCCAAGTGAAATAGAAAAGCGAAACACTGCGCAGCATACTTACCTGGCGTAGGGGCTACCCTGATCAAGCAGGGGGTTCCCCCAGGGTGAGGCTCTTCCCTTGCACTTCGGTTGAGCTGACCTCTGCGATTACCCCAAATGTGGGTAACTCGGGCGCGTAATTTTTGGTAGTCGGGACTGCGTTCGCGCTGTCCCGGTGAAAAAATTTCAACTTAGTAGTTGTGAAGTAGTGTTAAGAATTATGTACAGTGAAGTGTAATTTTTTTTTTTTTTTTCATCTGTGTATGGTATGTAATGCATTCGTAGGTCTCAAGTTTACGGTGCCTTGGCGAACAACCCCACCGTCTTGAAAGTGCGGAAGGAAGGTACGTAATTGTGCATGGTAATAGTTGAAAAAAGAAAAAAAAAATTCCCATGAACGATACTTGTCCAATTCGATTTTTCAGATTTCCCCCTCCCCGCCTCACCCCCGGGCCCAGTGGTTTAACGGTAACCGGCCCAGTGTGTAAACACTGGGCACAACAAAAAATTGTTTAAAGACTCATCAAATGTTCCCCTCCACGGAAATCTTTAGTAAAAGGCGAAAGATTTATGCGTTTGAAGGGAAACCAGAGCACGGTTGAAACTTTGAAAATCCGGACTATATAGGAAAAATGTGCGGACCACCACTAATGGTGAAAATAGCGTACGGTCGTGCAGCCTGAAGCCGCGAATCGTCCGAAAATCGCCTCGTGGGACACGGCACTCGATATTTCGTGAAACCCTAGGTATGTTGCTAATGGAAAAAAGTTCCCCTCTCGACTGTGCCGTGGTGCCCGCCTTTTTGCCGAGGCGGACGCGACGACCCGAGTGCCGCCACGCGGCAAACGGTGTAACCAAGTGCCGCCACGCGGCAAACGGGGTAACCAAATGCACGCGGCGGTCGACCGTCGCCGTGGGTACAGAAACAAAGGAAACGAGGTGCGAGTAGAAACGGGCAGTTGTAGGAAGAAATTGTATTTGCATTGTTGGTGTGTACTGTCATGTAGTGTGATGAACTGGCACGGGAGTGTTATGTCTGGGGAAAGAGCTGTTTCGGAGGTAGAAGTACATAACCTCAAAACACGTTGATGAGGTGGTCCGAGCTCCAAGTGAAATAGAAAAGCGAAACACTGCGCAGCATACTTACCTGGCGTAGGGGCTACCCTGATCAAGCAGGGGGTTCCCCCAGGGTGAGGCTCTTCCCTTGCACTTCGGTTGAGCTGACCTCTGCGATTACCCCAAATGTGGGTAACTCGGGCGCGTAATTTTTGGTAGTCGGGACTGCGTTCGCGCTGTCCCGGTGAAAAAATTTCAACTTAGTAGTTGTGAAGTAGTGTTAAGAATTATGTACAGTGAAGTGTAATTTTTTTTTTTTTTTTCATCTGTGTATGGTATGTAATGCATTCGTAGGTCTCAAGTTTACGGTGCCTTGGCGAACAACCCCACCGTCTTGAAAGTGCGGAAGGAAGGTACGTAATTGTGCATGGTAATAGTTGAAAAAAGAAAAAAAAAATTCCCATGAACGATACTTGTCCAATTCGATTTTTCAGATTTCCCCCTCCCCGCCTCACCCCCGGGCCCAGTGGTTTAACGGTAACCGGCCCAGTGTGTAAACACTGGGCACAACAAAAAATTGTTTAAAGACTCATCAAATGTTCCCCTCCACGGAAATCTTTAGTTTTCTTTTTTTTTTTTTTTTTTTTTTTTTTTTTTTTTTTCTTAACAAAGGGAACTCCCACTGAAGGGAGTTACCCACCAAAAAATTCATCTTTAATATAAAAAGCGGATACAGGTGAACACAAATAAAACACAACATAGAACACGAATACATGGCCACAAGGGCGAATGGTGACAATCGTTATTCAACACTGACGAAACGGGGCCCCTCCGACGATACCGTCCTAGAGGTCCAGCTGCTTGTTGGGCGGCGAATCTTCTGTGGGCTGCCGGGGGCGACTCGGGGCGCAGAAGGTGCCGGGCCGCAGATGAAGACGGTCCGGAGCAGTGGCGATGGTAGGCAGTAGTTCACTGAGAGCAGAGATCTTGATGGGATGATGCCTGGTAACATTCCTCAGAGCCAACCGTGGACGTGGTGATCACCGTCGTCAGCTGCCGGGCCCACCAGCCGCGACTGCACCAGCGTCAACGTCATCGGGGTCAGGGCGTCTCAAATGATCGTAGGTAAAGAGCGGTCGGCGGGGGTGAGGGGCGTCAGGCAGGGGCTCTGCAAGGAGTCGGATCAGGGGGTTGTCAGAACGCCGGCAGTGGCGGAGGAACTTCTTAGTCACCTTGCAGAGCAGCTCGTGTAAGTGCGGGAGCCCAGTCTGGTCCAGGAGGGTCTGCCGTAAGGTGGCGCGAGGGAGACCGAGCAGGAGGCGGGCACCGAGAAAGTAGGACCGGGCGATCGGACGGAGGTTGTACAGAGAGGAGTGGACCCAAGCCGGGCACGCGTAGAGGAAGTGGGGAAGAACGAAGGAACGGTAGGCAGTCACACGAACGTCGAGAGGGGTGCCGGATGTCGGTCTGAGTACGGTGGCCAGCTGAGCCATGACGGCACGGGACTTGGTGCGGATGGAGTCGAGGTGCGGCAGAAAAGTAAAGGTATTGTCTAGGGTGACCCCCAGATAACGGATGCGAGGCGACCAGGGGATGGCTACGGCGGAGATGACTGGCGGGTGGTCGTGGTGTGGATGAAGTCGGGAGAAGAGGATGGATCGTGATTTAGAGTGATTGAGCCCGATGCCATGCGCGAGGAACTGATTGTTGAGGGAAGTGAGGCCGCGGCCGAGACGGTCGCAGAGCAGCCGCTCGGAAACTGAAGAGGCCAGGAGACAGGTATCATCGGCGTACTGGACAAGATAGGTGCCGGGAGGGGGCTTGAGATCAGAGATGTGGAGGGTAAAAAGTAGCGGTGAGAGAATGGCGCCCTGGGGGACGCCGGCGGAGATGGGGCGGGGGCCGGAGAGGACCCCCTCCACCCGAACCCGGAAGGTGCGACCCTCCAGGAAGGAGCAGAGGAGGCGGACGAGATGAGATGAGAGGTCGGTGGCAGAGAGGCGCTGGAGGAGCTGGGCATGCGGAACGGAATCGAAAGCACGGGCGAGGTCAAGAAGCACCATGCCCGTGTGTTGCCGCCTGGCGAATCCCTGGACCACCAGGTGCTCCACACGGGCAATGGCGTGGGTCGTCGAGTGGCGGGGGCGGAAACCGAACTGGTGGCGGGGTAGAAGGTCCAGGGTGGTGACTTGAAAGAGGAGACGGCGGTGGATCGCCCGTTCCGCGACCTGGGACAGAATAGGAAGAAGCGAGATGGGCCGAAAAGATGAAGGGAGAGACGGGGGCTTGCCAGGTTTGGGGATGGGTGAGACGATGGCGGTTTTCCAGGGGGTGGGGAAGTGGCAGAGGAGGAACATTGCGTTGAAAAGACGGGTCAGAAACACAAGGGCCTTGCGAGGTAGGGCACGGAGCACGGGGGAGGGCAGAGAGTCGTGGCCAGGAGCAGAACGGGGCCGAAGGCGGGCGAGCAGGGTGCGGACCTCGGAAGGCGTGACGAGCGGCAGGGGGAAGGTGGCCGGAAGGGGGGGCAAAGTGACGTGGCGAGACAGGAGGCGGGCCCCGTCCTCGTCGTCCGAAGACTCGGAGGACAGGGAAGGGCCGGGTGCGGATGCGAAGGTGGTCGCCAGGTAGGCGGCCACCGCCTCGGATCGCTCCGAGGCCGTTTCCGCCACACCCGTGGGGGTGGTCAGCGGGGGGATGGTGGTAGGAACCGAGCGGAGACGACGGACGTGAGACCAGAGGGAGCCGGAGCAAGCAGAGAGGGATTGGAGACGCCGAGTCTCCAGACGGGCCCTCCACTCCGCGACCAATCGCCGGCAGCGCCCCCGCAGCACCAGGTACACCCGCCGGTGCAGCAGGGAACGACTAGCCTGCCAGAGGACGCGGAAGCGGTTGCGCAAGGACAAGGCGTCCCGGAGGTAAGGCGGAAATGGGTCGACAAGGGGACGGGGGGGAACCAGAGGTATGTTGGCAGAGGCGGCCGCGGAAATGGCGTCGGTCAGCGAGAGAACGTTGGCGTCAAGGCGGGCAGGGGTATCGAACGGAACAGACAGGTCAATGGCAGCGGAGAGGGAACGCTGAAAACCGCCCCAGTCGGCCTTGGGAAAATCGAAGCGGGGGAGGTGGGGGTTAGAATGGGGGTGAAAGTGAAGTGTGGCAAGAACAGGCAAGTGGTCGGAGGTGCCGGAGGCGATGGTGGTGAGATCCGAGAGAATGGGGAGGGGCGTGGACAGTGCAAAGTCGATGATGCTGGGTTGCCGGTTGAGCTGGGCCGGAAAAAATGTCGGGGTCGGAGGGGCATAAAGAGAGAGAGGAGTACGCCGAAGGAGTTGCCGGAGGGAGCTGCCCCGCCGGTTTGCGGCGGCACAGCCCCAGAAGGGATGGGTGGCGTTGAAGTCCCCGGCCAGCACGACGTGGGCGTCGAGCCGACCGAGGGCGACAACGCCGGCCGTGGGAAAGGCGAACTGAGGGGGGAGGTACAAGGATACCAAGGTCAGGGAGTACGGGAGGCCGTGCAAGCGCACAGCAACCGCCTCGGCCGCGGGGGAAGAAGGGATGCGACGGCGATGATGTGAAATGGTGTTGCGGACGAGTAACGCCACCCCCCCGCCCCGACCATCGCGATCGGCACGGTGGACCGCATACCCGGGGACCAGGACGGGGGCAGAGGGGGAGAGCCAGGTCTCAGAAAGGAACACGACGTCGGGCGATCGCTCGTGGAGCAGGTGCAAAAGGTCGTGGAGCTTAGGGAGGAGGGAAAAGACGTTCCAGATGAGGACACTAAGGGGAGGGGCGGGATCCATCGAAGAAATTCAGAAGGGCCTGGAGGAGCACTCCGAACTTCTCGGTGGAGGTGCGGGCTCGGGAGAGTGCCGTCAGGACAGTCCGGATGAGCGGGAGGTACTGTCGGATGAATGAAATGAAGTCGTGAATGAGGGATGAAAGCGACGAGCAGTCTGAGTCGGAGGCAAGCGGTCGAGAGTCAGAAGAAGGAGCGGAAGGAGGGTGCGAGGTGGCAGAGGGGGGAACAACCGGTACAACGGGGGGAGGGCGTGCCCAAGCATTGGTGGAGAGAGCAGGAAACGTCTTGGGATCGGACAGGGACGGGACAGAGGGCCCGGTCCCCACGGCAGTCGTCGTGGCGTCAGTGAGTCGTTGAGGGTGTCGGCGCAGGTAAGCCTGAATCACGCGACAGTCAGTGGAAGTAGCGAAGTGGGCCCCGTCACAGAGCGTGCAGCGTCGGGTAGTCGAGGTGCAGTCCCGAGACCAGTGGGGCCCAGCGCACTTGAAACAGGCGAGGTCCCGGTGGCATCGGGAGGACGGGTGTCCAGGCCGCTGGCAGCGGTAGCACTGAGGTACGCGCCCCGAGCCGCGGTATTTCTCAACTGCCACCACCCAGCAGCCCAATGTCTTCAACTTCAGGAAGGGGGCTGCCTCACCCAGACCGGATGTAGTGACCAGGAAAGGCCGGGTCGTTGAAGTAGGAGAGGTGCGCATGGCCACCACAGATGCCACAGGTAGGTGCAGGTCGAGCAGGGACTGGGTGACCTCGTCAGCCGTCGTGGAGAGAGGGAGTTTCTTGATCACAACTCGATCGGCACGCTCGTCGGGGCGGAGATGGGTGTAGGGTTTATATCCGAGGCGTTGGAGTTCGTCAAATAGGAGCTGGTGGTCCTGAGGGTTGCTGGTATAAAAGGAGGTGCGGTCATTGACGGAGGTGACAGAGAGAGGACCGGAGAGGAGAGACTGAAAACGTTGTGCAGTGGCGAAGGGGCCGGCTGTGGGCGTGAGAAGGCAGGCGATCGGAGGCATGCGAGGCGTGCGAGGAGTGGAGGTAGGCGGGCGAGGCGCCGCCGAGGAGGAGGCACGAGGCTGCGAGGCTGGAGGGCGGGGTGGAGCACGAGATGAGCTGGGACTCGTCGAAGAGGGGCCCGGGAGAGTGGTGAAGGGCACAGGAGGAGGTTGCGTGTCGGGCCGGTGCCGTTTAGCATGCTGCTTGCGGCGGGGCTTGGCAGTCAAGGGTCGGTCCGAGGAGGCAGCCCCAGCGCCGTCGTCGGTGTCGGTATCCGGTAGACTGAGGAGACTGTCGTAGCGGTTGCTGGTAGGGACGGCATCGTCGGAGGAGTGCTGGTCGGGGTGGGCGCGCTTGACGGTCTTCGTGGGAACGATGAAGCCGGTGTCCATGGGAGTAGCAGTCGCAGCAGGAGGAACGGCGGCAGGCGGTGAGTCGGTCGGCAACAGCGGAAGAGAAGGCGCAGGAGACATGATCGGTGAAGTGATGCAGGCCGTGGTGGTAGTAGTAGTCACAGTTGGTGGTGTTGGAGCAGAGGTAGTCGTAGGCAGAGCGAGGATGGTGGAGACGTCCAGGCCGTGAAGATGTTTCGTCTCGCTGACCTTAATGCAAACAGTCTGGGTGCGCAGCCCGGCCGGCGCGGGGGAGGGAGGCGGAGCCACCCCCCCGACCCCAGCAGCGCCCGCCTCCCCAGACCCGACTTGCATGGTCTCCAAGCGCTGGCGATGCGGTCCACAGTATTGTCGTGGCTGGGGTGGCCGATTGTCAGTAGTCATCTCATCGCCAGAACCGGCCTCGGCCGAGGGCCTCGGACCAAAGTCGTCCCCGCCCTGGTTCGGCGTCATCGGGAGAGAGTCCATTCCAAACTCTCCCCTCGGCCTCCCCAATAGGCTACAACTTGGTTGCCGGGAGTCACAAGAAGTGGCCTCGGCCGATGGCCTCTGACCGAGGTCGCCCCCGCCCTGGTTTGGCTTCATCGGGAGGGAGTCCATTCCAAACTCCCCCCTCAGCCGCCCCAATAGGCCGCGACTCGGTGGCGCACAGCACTCACAAGAAGAAGATCTAGGATCTAAGAACTAGATCTACACAAGAGCACTCCTGGTGGTCGACTCAGGAACTAGCAGCAGCAGGTCTCGGCGGCTCGCTGAAATTGCTGAAAGGAAACCAGTTAGTGAATGGCCAAAAGTGCTCAGATTTGCTTCAAAAAGCTTTTAAAAAATTCCCCTGAACAGTTTGATGCCTTTGAAGGGAAACCAGAGCACGGTTGAAACTTTGAAAATCCGGACTATATAGGAAAAATGTGCGGACCACCACTAATGGTGAAAATAGCGTACGGTCGTGCAGCCTGAAGCCGCGAATCGTCCGAAAATCGCCTCGTGGGACACGGCACTCGATATTTCGTGAAACCCTAGGTATGTTGCTAATGGAAAAAAGTTCCCCTCTCGACTGTGCCGTGGTGCCCGCCTTTTTGCCGAGGCGGACGCGACGACCCGAGTGCCGCCACGCGGCAAACGGTGTAACCAAGTGCCGCCACGCGGCAAACGGGGTAACCAAATGCACGCGGCGGTCGACCGTCGCCGTGGGTACAGAAACAAAGGAAACGAGGTGCGAGTAGAAACGGGCAGTTGTAGGAAGAAATTGTATTTGCATTGTTGGTGTGTACTGTCATGTAGTGTGATGAACTGGCACGGGAGTGTTATGTCTGGGGAAAGAGCTGTTTCGGAGGTAGAAGTACATAACCTCAAAACACGTTGATGAGGTGGTCCGAGCTCCAAGTGAAATAGAAAAGCGAAACACTGCGCAGCATACTTACCTGGCGTAGGGGCTACCCTGATCAAGCAGGGGGTTCCCCCAGGGTGAGGCTCTTCCCTTGCACTTCGGTTGAGCTGACCTCTGCGATTACCCCAAATGTGGGTAACTCGGGCGCGTAATTTTTGGTAGTCGGGACTGCGTTCGCGCTGTCCCGGTGAAAAAATTTCAACTTAGTAGTTGTGAAGTAGTGTTAAGAATTATGTACAGTGAAGTGTAATTTTTTTTTTTTTTTTCATCTGTGTATGGTATGTAATGCATTCGTAGGTCTCAAGTTTACGGTGCCTTGGCGAACAACCCCACCGTCTTGAAAGTGCGGAAGGAAGGTACGTAATTGTGCATGGTAATAGTTGAAAAAAGAAAAAAAAAATTCCCATGAACGATACTTGTCCAATTCGATTTTTCAGATTTCCCCCTCCCCGCCTCACCCCCGGGCCCAGTGGTTTAACGGTAACCGGCCCAGTGTGTAAACACTGGGCACAACAAAAAATTGTTTAAAGACTCATCAAATGTTCCCCTCCACGGAAATCTTTAGTAAAAGGCGAAAGATTTATGCGTTTGAAGGGAAACCAGAGCACGGTTGAAACTTTGAAAATCCGGACTATATAGGAAAAATGTGCGGACCACCACTAATGGTGAAAATAGCGTACGGTCGTGCAGCCTGAAGCCGCGAATCGTCCGAAAATCGCCTCGTGGGACACGGCACTCGATATTTCGTGAAACCCTAGGTATGTTGCTAATGGAAAAAAGTTCCCCTCTCGACTGTGCCGTGGTGCCCGCCTTTTTGCCGAGGCGGACGCGACGACCCGAGTGCCGCCACGCGGCAAACGGTGTAACCAAGTGCCGCCACGCGGCAAACGGGGTAACCAAATGCACGCGGCGGTCGACCGTCGCCGTGGGTACAGAAACAAAGGAAACGAGGTGCGAGTAGAAACGGGCAGTTGTAGGAAGAAATTGTATTTGCATTGTTGGTGTGTACTGTCATGTAGTGTGATGAACTGGCACGGGAGTGTTATGTCTGGGGAAAGAGCTGTTTCGGAGGTAGAAGTACATAACCTCAAAACACGTTGATGAGGTGGTCCGAGCTCCAAGTGAAATAGAAAAGCGAAACACTGCGCAGCATACTTACCTGGCGTAGGGGCTACCCTGATCAAGCAGGGGGTTCCCCCAGGGTGAGGCTCTTCCCTTGCACTTCGGTTGAGCTGACCTCTGCGATTACCCCAAATGTGGGTAACTCGGGCGCGTAATTTTTGGTAGTCGGGACTGCGTTCGCGCTGTCCCGGTGAAAAAATTTCAACTTAGTAGTTGTGAAGTAGTGTTAAGAATTATGTACAGTGAAGTGTAATTTTTTTTTTTTTTTTCATCTGTGTATGGTATGTAATGCATTCGTAGGTCTCAAGTTTACGGTGCCTTGGCGAACAACCCCACCGTCTTGAAAGTGCGGAAGGAAGGTACGTAATTGTGCATGGTAATAGTTGAAAAAAGAAAAAAAAAATTCCCATGAACGATACTTGTCCAATTCGATTTTTCAGATTTCCCCCTCCCCGCCTCACCCCCGGGCCCAGTGGTTTAACGGTAACCGGCCCAGTGTGTAAACACTGGGCACAACAAAAAATTGTTTAAAGACTCATCAAATGTTCCCCTCCACGGAAATCTTTAGTAAAAGGCGAAAGATTTATGCGTTTGAAGGGAAACCAGAGCACGGTTGAAACTTTGAAAATCCGGACTATATAGGAAAAATGTGCGGACCACCACTAATGGTGAAAATAGCGTACGGTCGTGCAGCCTGAAGCCGCGAATCGTCCGAAAATCGCCTCGTGGGACACGGCACTCGATATTTCGTGAAACCCTAGGTATGTTGCTAATGGAAAAAAGTTCCCCTCTCGACTGTGCCGTGGTGCCCGCCTTTTTGCCGAGGCGGACGCGACGACCCGAGTGCCGCCACGCGGCAAACGGTGTAACCAAGTGCCGCCACGCGGCAAACGGGGTAACCAAATGCACGCGGCGGTCGACCGTCGCCGTGGGTACAGAAACAAAGGAAACGAGGTGCGAGTAGAAACGGGCAGTTGTAGGAAGAAATTGTATTTGCATTGTTGGTGTGTACTGTCATGTAGTGTGATGAACTGGCACGGGAGTGTTATGTCTGGGGAAAGAGCTGTTTCGGAGGTAGAAGTACATAACCTCAAAACACGTTGATGAGGTGGTCCGAGCTCCAAGTGAAATAGAAAAGCGAAACACTGCGCAGCATACTTACCTGGCGTAGGGGCTACCCTGATCAAGCAGGGGGTTCCCCCAGGGTGAGGCTCTTCCCTTGCACTTCGGTTGAGCTGACCTCTGCGATTACCCCAAATGTGGGTAACTCGGGCGCGTAATTTTTGGTAGTCGGGACTGCGTTCGCGCTGTCCCGGTGAAAAAATTTCAACTTAGTAGTTGTGAAGTAGTGTTAAGAATTATGTACAGTGAAGTGTAATTTTTTTTTTTTTTTTCATCTGTGTATGGTATGTAATGCATTCGTAGGTCTCAAGTTTACGGTGCCTTGGCGAACAACCCCACCGTCTTGAAAGTGCGGAAGGAAGGTACGTAATTGTGCATGGTAATAGTTGAAAAAAGAAAAAAAAAATTCCCATGAACGATACTTGTCCAATTCGATTTTTCAGATTTCCCCCTCCCCGCCTCACCCCCGGGCCCAGTGGTTTAACGGTAACCGGCCCAGTGTGTAAACACTGGGCACAACAAAAAATTGTTTAAAGACTCATCAAATGTTCCCCTCCACGGAAATCTTTAGTAAAAGGCGAAAGATTTATGCGTTTGAAGGGAAACCAGAGCACGGTTGAAACTTTGAAAATCCGGACTATATAGGAAAAATGTGCGGACCACCACTAATGGTGAAAATAGCGTACGGTCGTGCAGCCTGAAGCCGCGAATCGTCCGAAAATCGCCTCGTGGGACACGGCACTCGATATTTCGTGAAACCCTAGGTATGTTGCTAATGGAAAAAAGTTCCCCTCTCGACTGTGCCGTGGTGCCCGCCTTTTTGCCGAGGCGGACGCGACGACCCGAGTGCCGCCACGCGGCAAACGGTGTAACCAAGTGCCGCCACGCGGCAAACGGGGTAACCAAATGCACGCGGCGGTCGACCGTCGCCGTGGGTACAGAAACAAAGGAAACGAGGTGCGAGTAGAAACGGGCAGTTGTAGGAAGAAATTGTATTTGCATTGTTGGTGTGTACTGTCATGTAGTGTGATGAACTGGCACGGGAGTGTTATGTCTGGGGAAAGAGCTGTTTCGGAGGTAGAAGTACATAACCTCAAAACACGTTGATGAGGTGGTCCGAGCTCCAAGTGAAATAGAAAAGCGAAACACTGCGCAGCATACTTACCTGGCGTAGGGGCTACCCTGATCAAGCAGGGGGTTCCCCCAGGGTGAGGCTCTTCCCTTGCACTTCGGTTGAGCTGACCTCTGCGATTACCCCAAATGTGGGTAACTCGGGCGCGTAATTTTTGGTAGTCGGGACTGCGTTCGCGCTGTCCCGGTGAAAAAATTTCAACTTAGTAGTTGTGAAGTAGTGTTAAGAATTATGTACAGTGAAGTGTAATTTTTTTTTTTTTTTTCATCTGTGTATGGTATGTAATGCATTCGTAGGTCTCAAGTTTACGGTGCCTTGGCGAACAACCCCACCGTCTTGAAAGTGCGGAAGGAAGGTACGTAATTGTGCATGGTAATAGTTGAAAAAAGAAAAAAAAAATTCCCATGAACGATACTTGTCCAATTCGATTTTTCAGATTTCCCCCTCCCCGCCTCACCCCCGGGCCCAGTGGTTTAACGGTAACCGGCCCAGTGTGTAAACACTGGGCACAACAAAAAATTGTTTAAAGACTCATCAAATGTTCCCCTCCACGGAAATCTTTAGTAAAAGGCGAAAGATTTATGCGTTTGAAGGGAAACCAGAGCACGGTTGAAACTTTGAAAATCCGGACTATATAGGAAAAATGTGCGGACCACCACTAATGGTGAAAATAGCGTACGGTCGTGCAGCCTGAAGCCGCGAATCGTCCGAAAATCGCCTCGTGGGACACGGCACTCGATATTTCGTGAAACCCTAGGTATGTTGCTAATGGAAAAAAGTTCCCCTCTCGACTGTGCCGTGGTGCCCGCCTTTTTGCCGAGGCGGACGCGACGACCCGAGTGCCGCCACGCGGCAAACGGTGTAACCAAGTGCCGCCACGCGGCAAACGGGGTAACCAAATGCACGCGGCGGTCGACCGTCGCCGTGGGTACAGAAACAAAGGAAACGAGGTGCGAGTAGAAACGGGCAGTTGTAGGAAGAAATTGTATTTGCATTGTTGGTGTGTACTGTCATGTAGTGTGATGAACTGGCACGGGAGTGTTATGTCTGGGGAAAGAGCTGTTTCGGAGGTAGAAGTACATAACCTCAAAACACGTTGATGAGGTGGTCCGAGCTCCAAGTGAAATAGAAAAGCGAAACACTGCGCAGCATACTTACCTGGCGTAGGGGCTACCCTGATCAAGCAGGGGGTTCCCCCAGGGTGAGGCTCTTCCCTTGCACTTCGGTTGAGCTGACCTCTGCGATTACCCCAAATGTGGGTAACTCGGGCGCGTAATTTTTGGTAGTCGGGACTGCGTTCGCGCTGTCCCGGTGAAAAAATTTCAACTTAGTAGTTGTGAAGTAGTGTTAAGAATTATGTACAGTGAAGTGTAATTTTTTTTTTTTTTTTCATCTGTGTATGGTATGTAATGCATTCGTAGGTCTCAAGTTTACGGTGCCTTGGCGAACAACCCCACCGTCTTGAAAGTGCGGAAGGAAGGTACGTAATTGTGCATGGTAATAGTTGAAAAAAGAAAAAAAAAATTCCCATGAACGATACTTGTCCAATTCGATTTTTCAGATTTCCCCCTCCCCGCCTCACCCCCGGGCCCAGTGGTTTAACGGTAACCGGCCCAGTGTGTAAACACTGGGCACAACAAAAAATTGTTTAAAGACTCATCAAATGTTCCCCTCCACGGAAATCTTTAGTAAAAGGCGAAAGATTTATGCGTTTGAAGGGAAACCAGAGCACGGTTGAAACTTTGAAAATCCGGACTATATAGGAAAAATGTGCGGACCACCACTAATGGTGAAAATAGCGTACGGTCGTGCAGCCTGAAGCCGCGAATCGTCCGAAAATCGCCTCGTGGGACACGGCACTCGATATTTCGTGAAACCCTAGGTATGTTGCTAATGGAAAAAAGTTCCCCTCTCGACTGTGCCGTGGTGCCCGCCTTTTTGCCGAGGCGGACGCGACGACCCGAGTGCCGCCACGCGGCAAACGGTGTAACCAAGTGCCGCCACGCGGCAAACGGGGTAACCAAATGCACGCGGCGGTCGACCGTCGCCGTGGGTACAGAAACAAAGGAAACGAGGTGCGAGTAGAAACGGGCAGTTGTAGGAAGAAATTGTATTTGCATTGTTGGTGTGTACTGTCATGTAGTGTGATGAACTGGCACGGGAGTGTTATGTCTGGGGAAAGAGCTGTTTCGGAGGTAGAAGTACATAACCTCAAAACACGTTGATGAGGTGGTCCGAGCTCCAAGTGAAATAGAAAAGCGAAACACTGCGCAGCATACTTACCTGGCGTAGGGGCTACCCTGATCAAGCAGGGGGTTCCCCCAGGGTGAGGCTCTTCCCTTGCACTTCGGTTGAGCTGACCTCTGCGATTACCCCAAATGTGGGTAACTCGGGCGCGTAATTTTTGGTAGTCGGGACTGCGTTCGCGCTGTCCCGGTGAAAAAATTTCAACTTAGTAGTTGTGAAGTAGTGTTAAGAATTATGTACAGTGAAGTGTAATTTTTTTTTTTTTTTTCATCTGTGTATGGTATGTAATGCATTCGTAGGTCTCAAGTTTACGGTGCCTTGGCGAACAACCCCACCGTCTTGAAAGTGCGGAAGGAAGGTACGTAATTGTGCATGGTAATAGTTGAAAAAAGAAAAAAAAAATTCCCATGAACGATACTTGTCCAATTCGATTTTTCAGATTTCCCCCTCCCCGCCTCACCCCCGGGCCCAGTGGTTTAACGGTAACCGGCCCAGTGTGTAAACACTGGGCACAACAAAAAATTGTTTAAAGACTCATCAAATGTTCCCCTCCACGGAAATCTTTAGTAAAAGGCGAAAGATTTATGCGTTTGAAGGGAAACCAGAGCACGGTTGAAACTTTGAAAATCCGGACTATATAGGAAAAATGTGCGGACCACCACTAATGGTGAAAATAGCGTACGGTCGTGCAGCCTGAAGCCGCGAATCGTCCGAAAATCGCCTCGTGGGACACGGCACTCGATATTTCGTGAAACCCTAGGTATGTTGCTAATGGAAAAAAGTTCCCCTCTCGACTGTGCCGTGGTGCCCGCCTTTTTGCCGAGGCGGACGCGACGACCCGAGTGCCGCCACGCGGCAAACGGTGTAACCAAGTGCCGCCACGCGGCAAACGGGGTAACCAAATGCACGCGGCGGTCGACCGTCGCCGTGGGTACAGAAACAAAGGAAACGAGGTGCGAGTAGAAACGGGCAGTTGTAGGAAGAAATTGTATTTGCATTGTTGGTGTGTACTGTCATGTAGTGTGATGAACTGGCACGGGAGTGTTATGTCTGGGGAAAGAGCTGTTTCGGAGGTAGAAGTACATAACCTCAAAACACGTTGATGAGGTGGTCCGAGCTCCAAGTGAAATAGAAAAGCGAAACACTGCGCAGCATACTTACCTGGCGTAGGGGCTACCCTGATCAAGCAGGGGGTTCCCCCAGGGTGAGGCTCTTCCCTTGCACTTCGGTTGAGCTGACCTCTGCGATTACCCCAAATGTGGGTAACTCGGGCGCGTAATTTTTGGTAGTCGGGACTGCGTTCGCGCTGTCCCGGTGAAAAAATTTCAACTTAGTAGTTGTGAAGTAGTGTTAAGAATTATGTACAGTGAAGTGTAATTTTTTTTTTTTTTTTCATCTGTGTATGGTATGTAATGCATTCGTAGGTCTCAAGTTTACGGTGCCTTGGCGAACAACCCCACCGTCTTGAAAGTGCGGAAGGAAGGTACGTAATTGTGCATGGTAATAGTTGAAAAAAGAAAAAAAAAATTCCCATGAACGATACTTGTCCAATTCGATTTTTCAGATTTCCCCCTCCCCGCCTCACCCCCGGGCCCAGTGGTTTAACGGTAACCGGCCCAGTGTGTAAACACTGGGCACAACAAAAAATTGTTTAAAGACTCATCAAATGTTCCCCTCCACGGAAATCTTTAGTAAAAGGCGAAAGATTTATGCGTTTGAAGGGAAACCAGAGCACGGTTGAAACTTTGAAAATCCGGACTATATAGGAAAAATGTGCGGACCACCACTAATGGTGAAAATAGCGTACGGTCGTGCAGCCTGAAGCCGCGAATCGTCCGAAAATCGCCTCGTGGGACACGGCACTCGATATTTCGTGAAACCCTAGGTATGTTGCTAATGGAAAAAAGTTCCCCTCTCGACTGTGCCGTGGTGCCCGCCTTTTTGCCGAGGCGGACGCGACGACCCGAGTGCCGCCACGCGGCAAACGGTGTAACCAAGTGCCGCCACGCGGCAAACGGGGTAACCAAATGCACGCGGCGGTCGACCGTCGCCGTGGGTACAGAAACAAAGGAAACGAGGTGCGAGTAGAAACGGGCAGTTGTAGGAAGAAATTGTATTTGCATTGTTGGTGTGTACTGTCATGTAGTGTGATGAACTGGCACGGGAGTGTTATGTCTGGGGAAAGAGCTGTTTCGGAGGTAGAAGTACATAACCTCAAAACACGTTGATGAGGTGGTCCGAGCTCCAAGTGAAATAGAAAAGCGAAACACTGCGCAGCATACTTACCTGGCGTAGGGGCTACCCTGATCAAGCAGGGGGTTCCCCCAGGGTGAGGCTCTTCCCTTGCACTTCGGTTGAGCTGACCTCTGCGATTACCCCAAATGTGGGTAACTCGGGCGCGTAATTTTTGGTAGTCGGGACTGCGTTCGCGCTGTCCCGGTGAAAAAATTTCAACTTAGTAGTTGTGAAGTAGTGTTAAGAATTATGTACAGTGAAGTGTAATTTTTTTTTTTTTTTTCATCTGTGTATGGTATGTAATGCATTCGTAGGTCTCAAGTTTACGGTGCCTTGGCGAACAACCCCACCGTCTTGAAAGTGCGGAAGGAAGGTACGTAATTGTGCATGGTAATAGTTGAAAAAAGAAAAAAAAAATTCCCATGAACGATACTTGTCCAATTCGATTTTTCAGATTTCCCCCTCCCCGCCTCACCCCCGGGCCCAGTGGTTTAACGGTAACCGGCCCAGTGTGTAAACACTGGGCACAACAAAAAATTGTTTAAAGACTCATCAAATGTTCCCCTCCACGGAAATCTTTAGTAAAAGGCGAAAGATTTATGCGTTTGAAGGGAAACCAGAGCACGGTTGAAACTTTGAAAATCCGGACTATATAGGAAAAATGTGCGGACCACCACTAATGGTGAAAATAGCGTACGGTCGTGCAGCCTGAAGCCGCGAATCGTCCGAAAATCGCCTCGTGGGACACGGCACTCGATATTTCGTGAAACCCTAGGTATGTTGCTAATGGAAAAAAGTTCCCCTCTCGACTGTGCCGTGGTGCCCGCCTTTTTGCCGAGGCGGACGCGACGACCCGAGTGCCGCCACGCGGCAAACGGTGTAACCAAGTGCCGCCACGCGGCAAACGGGGGTAACCAAATGCACGCGGCGGTCGACCGTCGCCGTGGGTACAGAAACAAAGGAAACGAGGTGCGAGTAGAAACGGGCAGTTGTAGGAAGAAATTGTATTTGCATTGTTGGTGTGTACTGTCATGTAGTGTGATGAACTGGCACGGGAGTGTTATGTCTGGGGAAAGAGCTGTTTCGGAGGTAGAAGTACATAACCTCAAAACACGTTGATGAGGTGGTCCGAGCTCCAAGTGAAATAGAAAAGCGAAACACTGCGCAGCATACTTACCTGGCGTAGGGGCTACCCTGATCAAGCAGGGGGTTCCCCCAGGGTGAGGCTCTTCCCTTGCACTTCGGTTGAGCTGACCTCTGCGATTACCCCAAATGTGGGTAACTCGGGCGCGTAATTTTTGGTAGTCGGGACTGCGTTCGCGCTGTCCCGGTGAAAAAATTTCAACTTAGTAGTTGTGAAGTAGTGTTAAGAATTATGTACAGTGAAGTGTAATTTTTTTTTTTTTTTTCATCTGTGTATGGTATGTAATGCATTCGTAGGTCTCAAGTTTACGGTGCCTTGGCGAACAACCCCACCGTCTTGAAAGTGCGGAAGGAAGGTACGTAATTGTGCATGGTAATAGTTGAAAAAAGAAAAAAAAAATTCCCATGAACGATACTTGTCCAATTCGATTTTTCAGATTTCCCCCTCCCCGCCTCACCCCCGGGCCCAGTGGTTTAACGGTAACCGGCCCAGTGTGTAAACACTGGGCACAACAAAAAATTGTTTAAAGACTCATCAAATGTTCCCCTCCACGGAAATCTTTAGTTTTTTTTTTTTTTTTTTTTTTTTTATCAAAGGGAACTCCCACTGAAGGGAGTTACCCACCAAAAAATTCATCTTTAATATAAAAAGCGGATACAGGTGAACACAAATAAAACACAACATAGAACACGAATACATGGCCACAAGGGCGAATGGTGACAATCTTTATTCAACACTGACGAAACGGGGCCCCTCCGACGATACCGTCCTAGAGGTCCAGCTGCTTGTTGGGCGGCGAATCTTCTGTGGGCTGCCGGGGGCGACTCGGGGCGCAGAAGGTGCCGGGCCGCAGATGAAGACGGTCCGGAGCAGTGGCGATGTTAGGCAGTAGTTCACTGAGAGCAGAGATCTTGATGGGATGATGCCTGGTAACATTCCTCAGAGCCAACCGTGGACGTGGTGATCACCGTCGTCAGCTGCCGGGCCCACCAGCCGCGACTGCACCAGCGTCAACGTCATCAGGGTCAGGGCGTCTCAAATGATCGTAGGTAAAGAGCGGTCGGCGGGGGTGAGGGGCGTCAGGCAGGGGCTCTGCAAGGAGTCGGATCAGGGGGTTGTCAGAACGCCGGCAGTGGCGGAGAAACTTCTTAGTCACCTTGCAGAGCAGCTCGTGTAAGTGCGGGAGCCCAGTCTGGTCCAGGAGGGTCTGTCGTAAGGTGGCGCGAGGGAGACCGAGCAGGAGGCGGGCACCGAGAAAGTAGGACCGGGTGATCGGACGGAGGTTGTACAGAGAGGAGTGGACCCAAGCCGGACACGCGTAGAGGAAGTGGGGAAGAACAAAGGAACGGTAGGCAGTCACACGAACGTCGAGAGGGGTGCCGGATGTCGGTCTGAGTATGGTGGCCAGCTGAGCCATGACGGCACGGGACTTGGTGCGGATTGAGTCGAGGTGCGGCAGAAAAGTAAAGGTATTGTCTAGGGTGACCCCCAGATAACGGATGCGAGGCGACCAGGGGATGGCTACGGTGGAGATGACTGGCGGGTGGTCGTGGTGTGGATGAAGTCGGGAGAAGAGGATGGATCGTGATTTAGAGTGATGGAGCCCGATGCCATGCGCGAGGAACTGATTGTTGAGGGAAGTGAGGCCGCGGCCGAGACGGTCGCAGAGCAGCCGCTCGGAAACTGAAGAGGCCAGGAGACAGGTATCATCGGCGTACTGGACAAGATAGGTGCCGGGAGGGGGCTTGAGATCAGAGATGTGGAGGGTAAAAAGTAGCGGTGAGAGAATGGCGCCCTGGGGGACGCCGGCGGAGATGGGGCGGGGGCCGGAGAGGACCCCCTCCACCCGAACCCGGAAGGTGCGACCCTCCAGGAAGGAGCAGAGGAGGCGGATGAGATGAGATGAGAGGTCGGTGGCAGAGAGGCGCTGGAGGAGCTGGGCATGCGGAACGGAATCGAAAGCACGGGCGAGGTCAAGAAGCACCATGCCCGTGTGTTGCCGCCTGGCGAATCCCTGGACCACCAGGTGCTCCACACGGGCAATGGCGTGGGTCGTCGAGTGGCGGGGGCGGAAACCGAACTGGTGGCGGGGTAGAAGGTCCAGGGTGGTGACTTGAAAGAGGAGACGGCGGTGGATCGCCCGTTCCGCGACCTTGGACAGAATAGGAAGAAGCGAGATGGGCCGAAAAGATGAAGGGAGAGACGGGGGCTTGCCAGGTTTGGGGATGGGTGAGACGACGGCGGTTTTCCAGGGGGTGGGGAAGTGGCAGAGGAGGAACATTGCGTTGAAAAGACGGGTCAGAAACACAAGGGCCTTGCGAGGTAGGGCACGGAGCACGGGGGAGGGCAGAGAGTCGTGGCCAGGAGCAGAACGGGGCCGAAGGCGGGCGAGCAGGGTGCGGACCTCGGAAGGCGTGACGAGCGGCAGGGGGAAGGTGGCCGGAAGGGGGGGCAAAGTGACGTGGCGAGACAGGAGGCGGGCCCCGTCCTCGTCGTCCGAAGACTCGGAGGACAGGGAAGGGCCGGGTGCGGATGCGAAGGTGGTCGCCAGGTAGGCGGCCACCGCCTCGGATCGCTCCGAGGCCGTTTCCGCCACACCCGTGGGGGTGGTCAACGGGGGGATGGTGGTAGGAACCGAGCGGAGACGACGGACGTGAGACCAGAGGGAGCCGGAGCAAGCAGAGAGGGATTGGAGACGCCGAGTCTCCAGACGGGCCCTCCACTCCGCGACCAATCGCCGGCAGCGCCCCCGCAGCACCAGGTACACCCGCCGGTGCAGCAGGGAACGACTAGCCTGCCAGAGGACGCGGAAGCGGTTGCGCAAGGACAAGGCGTCCCGGAGGTAAGGCGGAAATGGGTCGACAAGGGGACGGGGGGGAACCAGAGGTATGTTGGCAGAGGCGGCCGCGGAAATGGCGTCGGTCAGCGAGAGAACGTTGGCGTCAAGGCGGGCAGGGGTATCGAACGGAACAGACAGGTCTATGGCAGCGGAGAGGGAACGCTGAAAACCGCCCCAGTCGGCCTTGGGAAAATCGAAGCGGGGGAGGTGGGGGTTAGAACGGGGGTGAAAGTGAAGTGTGGCAAGAACAGGCAAGTGGTCGGAGGTGCCGGAGGTGATGGTGGTGAGATCCGAGAGAATGGGGAGGGGCGTGGACAGTGCAAAGTCGATGATGCTGGGTTGCCGGTTGAGCTGGGCCGGAAAAAATGTCGGGGTCGGAGGGGCATAAAGAGAGAGAGGAGTACGCCGAAGGAGTTGCCGGAGGGAGCTGCCCCGCCGGTTCGCGGCGGCACAGCCCCAGAAGGGATGGGTGGCGTTGAAGTCCCCGGCCAGCACGACGTGGGCGTCGAGCCGACCGAGGGCGACAACGTCGGCCGTGGGAAAGGCGTACTGAGGGGGGAGGTACAAGGATACCAAGGTCAGGGAGTACGGGAGGCCGTGCAAGCGCACAGCAACCGCCTCGGCCGCGGGGGAAGAAGGGATGCGACGGCGATGATGTGAAATGGTGTTGCGGACGAGTAACGCCACCCCCCCGCCCCGACCATCGCGATCGGCACGGTGGACCGCATACCCGGGGACCAGGACGGGGGCAGAGGGGGAGAGCCAGGTCTCAGAAAGGAACACGACGTCGGGCGATCGCTCGTGGAGCAGGTGCAAAAGGTCGTGGAGCTTAGGGAGGAGGGAAAAGACGTTCCAGATGAGGACACTAAGGGGAGGGGCGGGATCCATCGAAGAAATTCAGAAGGGCCTGGAGGAGCACTTCGAACTTCTCGGTGGAGGTGCGGGCTCGGGAGAGTGCCGTCAGGACAGACCGGATGAGCGGGAGGTACTGTCGGATGAATGAAATGAAGTCGTGAATGAGGGATGAAAGCGACGAGCAGTCTGAGTCGGAGGCAAGCGGTCGAGAGTCAGAAGAAGGAGCGGAAGGAGGAGGGTGCGAGGTGGCAGAGGGGGGAACAACCGGTACAACGGGGGGAGGGCGTGCCCAAGCATTGGTGGAGAGAGCAGGAAACGTCTTGGGATCGGACAGGGGCGGGACAGAGGGCCCGGTCCCCACGGCAGTCGTCGTGGCGTCAGTGAGTCGTTGAGGGTGTCGGCGCAGGTAAGCCTGAATCACGCGACAGTCAGTGGAAGTAGCGAAGTGGGCCCCGTCACAAAGCGTGCAGCGTCGGGTAGTCGAGGTGCAGTCCCGAGACCAGTGGGGCCCAGCGCACTTGAAACAGGCGAGGTCCCGGTGGCATCGGGAGGACGGGTGTCCAGGCCGCTGGCAGCGGTAGCACTGAGGTACGCGCCCCGAGCCGCGGTATTTCTCAACTGCCACCACCCAGCAGCCCAATGTCTTCAACTTCAGGAAGGGGGCTGCCTCACCCAGACCGGATGTAGTGACCAGGAAAGGCCGGGTCGTTGAAGTAGGAGAGGTGCGCATGGCCACCACAGATGCCACAGGTAGGTGCAGGTCGAGCAGGGACTGGGTGACCTCGTCAGCCGTCGTGGAGAGAGGGAGTTTCTTGATCACAACTCGATCGGCACGCTCGTCGGGGCGGAGATGGGTGTAGGGTTTATATCCGAGGCGTTGGAGTTCGTCAAATAGGAGCTGGTGGTCCTGAGGGTTGCTGGTATAAAAGGAGGTGCGGTCATTGACGGAGGTGACAGAGAGAGGACCGGAGAGGAGAGACTGAAAACGTTGTGCAGTGGCGAAGGGGCCGGCTGTGGGCGTGAGAAGGCAGGCGATCGGAGGCATGCGAGGCGTGCGAGGAGTGGAGGTAGGCGGGCGAGGCGCCGCCGAGGAGGAGGCACGAGGCTGCGAGGCTGGAGGGCGGGGTGGAGCACGAGATGAGCTGGGACTCGTCGAAGAGGGGCCCGGGAGAGTGGTGAAGGGCACAGGAGGAGGTTGCGTGTCGGGCCGGTGCCGCTTAGCATGCTGCTTGCGGCGGGGCTTGGCAGTCAAGGGTCGGTCCGAGGAGGCAGCCCCAGCGCCGTCGTCGGTGTCGGTATCCGGTAGACTGAGGAGACTGTCGTAGCGGTTGCTGGTAGGGACGGCATCGTCGGAGGAGTGCTGGTCGGGGTGGGCGCGCTTGACGGTCTTCGTGGGAACGATGAAGCCGGTGTCCATGGGAGTAGCAGTCGCAGCAGGAGGAACGGCGGCAGGCGGTGAGTCGGTCGGCAACAGCGGAAGAGAAGGCGCAGGAGACATGATCGGTGAAGTGATGCAGGCCGTGGTGGTAGTAGTAGTCACAGTTGGTGGTGTTGGAGCAGAGGTAGTCGTAGGCAGAGCGAGGATGGTGGAGACGTCCAGGCCGTGAAGATGTTTCGTCTCGCTGACCTTAATGCAAACAGTCTGGGTGCGCAGCCCGGCTGGCGCGGGGGAGGGAGGCGGAGCCACCCCCCCGACCCCAGCAGCGCCCGCCTCCCCAGACCCGACTTGCATGGTCTCCAAGCGCTGGCGATGCGGTCCACAGTATTGTCGTGGCTGGGGTGGCCGATTGTCAGTAGTCATCTCATCGCCAGAACCGGCCTCGGCCGAGGGCCTCGGACCAAAGTCGTCCCCGCCCTGGTTCGGCGTCATCGGGAGAGAGTCCATTCCAAACTCTCCCCTCGGCCTCCCCAATAGGCTACAACTTGGTTGCCGGGAGTCACAAGAAGTGGCCTCGGCCGATGGCCTCTGACCGAGGTCGCCCCCGCCCTGGTTTGGCTTCATCGGGAGGGAGTCCATTCCAAACTCCCCCCTCAGCCGCCCCAATAGGCCGCGACTCGGTGGCGCACAGCACTCACAAGAAGAAGACCTAGGATCTAAGAACTAGATCTACACAAGAGCACTCCTGGTGGTCGACTCAGGAACTAGCAGCAGCAGGTCTCGGCGGCTCGCTGAAATTGCTGAAAGGAAACCAGTTAGTGAATGGCCAAAAGTGCTCAGATTTGCTTCAAAAAGCTTTTAAAAAATTCCCCTGAACAGTTTGATGCCTTTGAAGGGAAACCAGAGCACGGTTGAAACTTTGAAAATCCGGACTATATAGGAAAAATGTGCGGACCACCACTAATGGTGAAAATAGCGTACGGTCGTGCAGCCTGAAGCCGCGAATCGTCCGAAAATCGCCTCGTGGGACACGGCACTCGATATTTCGTGAAACCCTAGGTATGTTGCTAATGGAAAAAAGTTCCCCTCTCGACTGTGCCGTGGTGCCCGCCTTTTTGCCGAGGCGGACGCGACGACCCGAGTGCCGCCACGCGGCAAACGGTGTAACCAAGTGCCGCCACGCGGCAAACGGGGTAACCAAATGCACGCGGCGGTCGACCGTCGCCGTGGGTACAGAAACAAAGGAAACGAGGTGCGAGTAGAAACGGGCAGTTGTAGGAAGAAATTGTATTTGCATTGTTGGTGTGTACTGTCATGTAGTGTGATGAACTGGCACGGGAGTGTTATGTCTGGGGAAAGAGCTGTTTCGGAGGTAGAAGTACATAACCTCAAAACACGTTGATGAGGTGGTCCGAGCTCCAAGTGAAATAGAAAAGCGAAACACTGCGCAGCATACTTACCTGGCGTAGGGGCTACCCTGATCAAGCAGGGGGTTCCCCCAGGGTGAGGCTCTTCCCTTGCACTTCGGTTGAGCTGACCTCTGCGATTACCCCAAATGTGGGTAACTCGGGCGCGTAATTTTTGGTAGTCGGGACTGCGTTCGCGCTGTCCCGGTGAAAAAATTTCAACTTAGTAGTTGTGAAGTAGTGTTAAGAATTATGTACAGTGAAGTGTAATTTTTTTTTTTTTTTTCATCTGTGTATGGTATGTAATGCATTCGTAGGTCTCAAGTTTACGGTGCCTTGGCGAACAACCCCACCGTCTTGAAAGTGCGGAAGGAAGGTACGTAATTGTGCATGGTAATAGTTGAAAAAAGAAAAAAAAAATTCCCATGAACGATACTTGTCCAATTCGATTTTTCAGATTTCCCCCTCCCCGCCTCACCCCCGGGCCCAGTGGTTTAACGGTAACCGGCCCAGTGTGTAAACACTGGGCACAACAAAAAATTGTTTAAAGACTCATCAAATGTTCCCCTCCACGGAAATCTTTAGTAAAAGGCGAAAGATTTATGCGTTTGAAGGGAAACCAGAGCACGGTTGAAACTTTGAAAATCCGGACTATATAGGAAAAATGTGCGGACCACCACTAATGGTGAAAATAGCGTACGGTCGTGCAGCCTGAAGCCGCGAATCGTCCGAAAATCGCCTCGTGGGACACGGCACTCGATATTTCGTGAAACCCTAGGTATGTTGCTAATGGAAAAAAGTTCCCCTCTCGACTGTGCCGTGGTGCCCGCCTTTTTGCCGAGGCGGACGCGACGACCCGAGTGCCGCCACGCGGCAAACGGTGTAACCAAGTGCCGCCACGCGGCAAACGGGGTAACCAAATGCACGCGGCGGTCGACCGTCGCCGTGGGTACAGAAACAAAGGAAACGAGGTGCGAGTAGAAACGGGCAGTTGTAGGAAGAAATTGTATTTGCATTGTTGGTGTGTACTGTCATGTAGTGTGATGAACTGGCACGGGAGTGTTATGTCTGGGGAAAGAGCTGTTTCGGAGGTAGAAGTACATAACCTCAAAACACGTTGATGAGGTGGTCCGAGCTCCAAGTGAAATAGAAAAGCGAAACACTGCGCAGCATACTTACCTGGCGTAGGGGCTACCCTGATCAAGCAGGGGGTTCCCCCAGGGTGAGGCTCTTCCCTTGCACTTCGGTTGAGCTGACCTCTGCGATTACCCCAAATGTGGGTAACTCGGGCGCGTAATTTTTGGTAGTCGGGACTGCGTTCGCGCTGTCCCGGTGAAAAAATTTCAACTTAGTAGTTGTGAAGTAGTGTTAAGAATTATGTACAGTGAAGTGTAATTTTTTTTTTTTTTTTCATCTGTGTATGGTATGTAATGCATTCGTAGGGCTCAAGTTTACGGTGCCTTGGCGAACAACCCCACCGTCTTGAAAGTGCGGAAGGAAGGTACGTAATTGTGCATGGTAATAGTTGAAAAAAGAAAAAAAAAATTCCCATGAACGATACTTGTCCAATTCGATTTTTCAGATTTCCCCCTCCCCGCCTCACCCCCGGGCCCAGTGGTTTAACGGTAACCGGCCCAGTGTGTAAACACTGGGCACAACAAAAAATTGTTTAAAGACTCATCAAATGTTCCCCTCCACGGAAATCTTTAGTAAAAGGCGAAAGATTTATGCGTTTGAAGGGAAACCAGAGCACGGTTGAAACTTTGAAAATCCGGACTATATAGGAAAAATGTGCGGACCACCACTAATGGTGAAAATAGCGTACGGTCGTGCAGCCTGAAGCCGCGAATCGTCCGAAAATCGCCTCGTGGGACACGGCACTCGATATTTCGTGAAACCCTAGGTATGTTGCTAATGGAAAAAAGTTCCCCTCTCGACTGTGCCGTGGTGCCCGCCTTTTTGCCGAGGCGGACGCGACGACCCGAGTGCCGCCACGCGGCAAACGGTGTAACCAAGTGCCGCCACGCGGCAAACGGGGTAACCAAATGCACGCGGCGGTCGACCGTCGCCGTGGGTACAGAAACAAAGGAAACGAGGTGCGAGTAGAAACGGGCAGTTGTAGGAAGAAATTGTATTTGCATTGTTGGTGTGTACTGTCATGTAGTGTGATGAACTGGCACGGGAGTGTTATGTCTGGGGAAAGAGCTGTTTCGGAGGTAGAAGTACATAACCTCAAAACACGTTGATGAGGTGGTCCGAGCTCCAAGTGAAATAGAAAAGCGAAACACTGCGCAGCATACTTACCTGGCGTAGGGGCTACCCTGATCAAGCAGGGGGTTCCCCCAGGGTGAGGCTCTTCCCTTGCACTTCGGTTGAGCTGACCTCTGCGATTACCCCAAATGTGGGTAACTCGGGCGCGTAATTTTTGGTAGTCGGGACTGCGTTCGCGCTGTCCCGGTGAAAAAATTTCAACTTAGTAGTTGTGAAGTAGTGTTAAGAATTATGTACAGTGAAGTGTAATTTTTTTTTTTTTTTTCATCTGTGTATGGTATGTAATGCATTCGTAGGTCTCAAGTTTACGGTGCCTTGGCGAACAACCCCACCGTCTTGAAAGTGCGGAAGGAAGGTACGTAATTGTGCATGGTAATAGTTGAAAAAAGAAAAAAAAAATTCCCATGAACGATACTTGTCCAATTCGATTTTTCAGATTTCCCCCTCCCCGCCTCACCCCCGGGCCCAGTGGTTTAACGGTAACCGGCCCAGTGTGTAAACACTGGGCACAACAAAAAATTGTTTAAAGACTCATCAAATGTTCCCCTCCACGGAAATCTTTAGTAAAAGGCGAAAGATTTATGCGTTTGAAGGGAAACCAGAGCACGGTTGAAACTTTGAAAATCCGGACTATATAGGAAAAATGTGCGGACCACCACTAATGGTGAAAATAGCGTACGGTCGTGCAGCCTGAAGCCGCGAATCGTCCGAAAATCGCCTCGTGGGACACGGCACTCGATATTTCGTGAAACCCTAGGTATGTTGCTAATGGAAAAAAGTTCCCCTCTCGACTGTGCCGTGGTGCCCGCCTTTTTGCCGAGGCGGACGCGACGACCCGAGTGCCGCCACGCGGCAAACGGTGTAACCAAGTGCCGCCACGCGGCAAACGGGGTAACCAAATGCACGCGGCGGTCGACCGTCGCCGTGGGTACAGAAACAAAGGAAACGAGGTGCGAGTAGAAACGGGCAGTTGTAGGAAGAAATTGTATTTGCATTGTTGGTGTGTACTGTCATGTAGTGTGATGAACTGGCACGGGAGTGTTATGTCTGGGGAAAGAGCTGTTTCGGAGGTAGAAGTACATAACCTCAAAACACGTTGATGAGGTGGTCCGAGCTCCAAGTGAAATAGAAAAGCGAAACACTGCGCAGCATACTTACCTGGCGTAGGGGCTACCCTGATCAAGCAGGGGGTTCCCCCAGGGTGAGGCTCTTCCCTTGCACTTCGGTTGAGCTGACCTCTGCGATTACCCCAAATGTGGGTAACTCGGGCGCGTAATTTTTGGTAGTCGGGACTGCGTTCGCGCTGTCCCGGTGAAAAAATTTCAACTTAGTAGTTGTGAAGTAGTGTTAAGAATTATGTACAGTGAAGTGTAATTTTTTTTTTTTTTTTCATCTGTGTATGGTATGTAATGCATTCGTAGGTCTCAAGTTTACGGTGCCTTGGCGAACAACCCCACCGTCTTGAAAGTGCGGAAGGAAGGTACGTAATTGTGCATGGTAATAGTTGAAAAAAGAAAAAAAAAATTCCCATGAACGATACTTGTCCAATTCGATTTTTCAGATTTCCCCCTCCCCGCCTCACCCCCGGGCCCAGTGGTTTAACGGTAACCGGCCCAGTGTGTAAACACTGGGCACAACAAAAAATTGTTTAAAGACTCATCAAATGTTCCCCTCCACGGAAATCTTTAGTAAAAGGCGAAAGATTTATGCGTTTGAAGGGAAACCAGAGCACGGTTGAAACTTTGAAAATCCGGACTATATAGGAAAAATGTGCGGACCACCACTAATGGTGAAAATAGCGTACGGTCGTGCAGCCTGAAGCCGCGAATCGTCCGAAAATCGCCTCGTGGGACACGGCACTCGATATTTCGTGAAACCCTAGGTATGTTGCTAATGGAAAAAAGTTCCCCTCTCGACTGTGCCGTGGTGCCCGCCTTTTTGCCGAGGCGGACGCGACGACCCGAGTGCCGCCACGCGGCAAACGGTGTAACCAAGTGCCGCCACGCGGCAAACGGGGTAACCAAATGCACGCGGCGGTCGACCGTCGCCGTGGGTACAGAAACAAAGGAAACGAGGTGCGAGTAGAAACGGGCAGTTGTAGGAAGAAATTGTATTTGCATTGTTGGTGTGTACTGTCATGTAGTGTGATGAACTGGCACGGGAGTGTTATGTCTGGGGAAAGAGCTGTTTCGGAGGTAGAAGTACATAACCTCAAAACACGTTGATGAGGTGGTCCGAGCTCCAAGTGAAATAGAAAAGCGAAACACTGCGCAGCATACTTACCTGGCGTAGGGGCTACCCTGATCAAGCAGGGGGTTCCCCCAGGGTGAGGCTCTTCCCTTGCACTTCGGTTGAGCTGACCTCTGCGATTACCCCAAATGTGGGTAACTCGGGCGCGTAATTTTTGGTAGTCGGGACTGCGTTCGCGCTGTCCCGGTGAAAAAATTTCAACTTAGTAGTTGTGAAGTAGTGTTAAGAATTATGTACAGTGAAGTGTAATTTTTTTTTTTTTTTTCATCTGTGTATGGTATGTAATGCATTCGTAGGTCTCAAGTTTACGGTGCCTTGGCGAACAACCCCACCGTCTTGAAAGTGCGGAAGGAAGGTACGTAATTGTGCATGGTAATAGTTGAAAAAAGAAAAAAAAAATTCCCATGAACGATACTTGTCCAATTCGATTTTTCAGATTTCCCCCTCCCCGCCTCACCCCCGGGCCCAGTGGTTTAACGGTAACCGGCCCAGTGTGTAAACACTGGGCACAACAAAAAATTGTTTAAAGACTCATCAAATGTTCCCCTCCACGGAAATCTTTAGTAAAAGGCGAAAGATTTATGCGTTTGAAGGGAAACCAGAGCACGGTTGAAACTTTGAAAATCCGGACTATATAGGAAAAATGTGCGGACCACCACTAATGGTGAAAATAGCGTACGGTCGTGCAGCCTGAAGCCGCGAATCGTCCGAAAATCGCCTCGTGGGACACGGCACTCGATATTTCGTGAAACCCTAGGTATGTTGCTAATGGAAAAAAGTTCCCCTCTCGACTGTGCCGTGGTGCCCGCCTTTTTGCCGAGGCGGACGCGACGACCCGAGTGCCGCCACGCGGCAAACGGTGTAACCAAGTGCCGCCACGCGGCAAACGGGGTAACCAAATGCACGCGGCGGTCGACCGTCGCCGTGGGTACAGAAACAAAGGAAACGAGGTGCGAGTAGAAACGGGCAGTTGTAGGAAGAAATTGTATTTGCATTGTTGGTGTGTACTGTCATGTAGTGTGATGAACTGGCACGGGAGTGTTATGTCTGGGGAAAGAGCTGTTTCGGAGGTAGAAGTACATAACCTCAAAACACGTTGATGAGGTGGTCCGAGCTCCAAGTGAAATAGAAAAGCGAAACACTGCGCAGCATACTTACCTGGCGTAGGGGCTACCCTGATCAAGCAGGGGGTTCCCCCAGGGTGAGGCTCTTCCCTTGCACTTCGGTTGAGCTGACCTCTGCGATTACCCCAAATGTGGGTAACTCGGGCGCGTAATTTTTGGTAGTCGGGACTGCGTTCGCGCTGTCCCGGTGAAAAAATTTCAACTTAGTAGTTGTGAAGTAGTGTTAAGAATTATGTACAGTGAAGTGTAATTTTTTTTTTTTTTTTCATCTGTGTATGGTATGTAATGCATTCGTAGGTCTCAAGTTTACGGTGCCTTGGCGAACAACCCCACCGTCTTGAAAGTGCGGAAGGAAGGTACGTAATTGTGCATGGTAATAGTTGAAAAAAGAAAAAAAAAATTCCCATGAACGATACTTGTCCAATTCGATTTTTCAGATTTCCCCCTCCCCGCCTCACCCCCGGGCCCAGTGGTTTAACGGTAACCGGCCCAGTGTGTAAACACTGGGCACAACAAAAAATTGTTTAAAGACTCATCAAATGTTCCCCTCCACGGAAATCTTTAGTTTTTTTTTTTTTTTTTTTTTTTTTTTTTTTTGACAA
Source organism: Bacillus rossius redtenbacheri (assembly GCF_032445375.1). Taxonomy (NCBI): domain Eukaryota; kingdom Metazoa; phylum Arthropoda; class Insecta; order Phasmatodea; family Bacillidae; genus Bacillus; species Bacillus rossius. The sequence goes on from NW_026962349.1 coordinate 41,217, forward strand.
AGGGAACTCCCACTGAAGGGAGTTACCCACCAAAAAATTCATCTTTAATATAAAAAGCGGATACAGGTGAACACAAATAAAACACAACATAGAACACGAATACATGGCCACAAGGGCGAATGGTGACAATCTTTATTCAACACTGACGAAACGGGGCCCCTCCGACGATACCGTCCTAGAGGTCCAGCTGCTTGTTGGGCGGCGAATCTTCTGTGGGCTGCCGGGGGCGACTCGGGGCGCAGAAGGTGCCGGGCCGCAGATGAAGACGGTCCGGAGCAGTGGCGATGTTAGGCAGTAGTTCACTGAGAGCAGAGATCTTGATGGGATGATGCCTGGTAACATTCCTCAGAGCCAACCGTGGACGTGGTGATCACCGTCGTCAGCTGCCGGGCCCACCAGCCGCGACTGCACCAGCGTCAACGTCATCAGGGTCAGGGCGTCTCAAATGATCGTAGGTAAAGAGCGGTCGGCGGGGGTGAGGAGCGTCAGGCAGGGGCTCTGCAAGGAGTCGGATCAGGGGGTTGTCAGAACGCCGGCAGTGGCGGAGAAACTTCTTAGTCACCTTGCAGAGCAGCTCGTGTAAGTGCGGGAGCCCAGTCTGGTCCAGGAGGGTCTGTCGTAAGGTGGCGCGAGGGAGACCGAGCAGGAGGCGGGCACCGAGAAAGTAGGACCGGGTGATCGGACGGAGGTTGTACAGAGAGGAGTGGACCCAAGCCGGGCACGCGTAGAGGAAGTGGGGAAGAACAAAGGAACGGTAGGCAGTCACACGAACGTCGAGAGGGGTGCCGGATGTCGGTCTGAGTATGGTGGCCAGCTGAGCCATGACGGCACGGGACTTGGTGCGGATTGAGTCGAGGTGCGGCAGAAAAGTAAAGGTATTGTCTAGGGTGACCCCCAGATAACGGATGCGAGGCGACCAGGGGATGGCTACGGTGGAGATGACTGGCGGGTGGTCGTGGTGTGGATGAAGTCGGGAGAAGAGGATGGATCGTGATTTAGAGTGATTGAGCCCGATGCCATGCGCGAGGAACTGATTGTTGAGGGAAGTGAGGCCGCGGCCGAGACGGTCGCAGAGCAGCCGCTCGGAAACTGAAGAGGCCAGGAGACAGGTATCATCGGCGTACTGGACAAGATAGGTGCCGGGAGGGGGCTTGAGATCAGAGATGTGGAGGGTAAAAAGTAGCGGTGAGAGAATGGCGCCCTGGGGGACGCCGGCGGAGATGGGGCGGGGGCCGGAGAGGACCCCCTCCACCCGAACCCGGAAGGTGCGACCCTCCAGGAAGGAGCAGAGGAGGCGGATGAGATGAGATGAGAGGTCGGTGGCAGAGAGGCGCTGGAGGAGCTGGGCATGCGGAACGGAATCGAAAGCACGGGCGAGGTCAAGAAGCACCATGCCCGTGTGTTGCCGCCTGGCGAATCCCTGGACCACCAGGTGCTCCACACGGGCAATGGCGTGGGTCGTCGAGTGGCGGGGGCGGAAACCGAACTGGTGGCGGGGTAGAAGGTCCAGGGTGGTGACTTGAAAGAGGAGACGGCGGTGGATCGCCCGTTCCGCGACCTTGGACAGAATAGGAAGAAGCGAGATGGGCCGAAAAGATGAAGGGAGAGACGGGGGCTTGCCAGGTTTGGGGATGGGTGAGACGACGGCGGTTTTCCAGGGGGTGGGGAAGTGGCAGAGGAGGAACATTGCGTTGAAAAGACGGGTCAGAAACACAAGGGCCTTGCGAGGTAGGGCACGGAGCACGGGGGAGGGCAGAGAGTCGTGGCCAGGAGCAGAACGGGGCCGAAGGCGGGCGAGCAGGGTGCGGACCTCGGAAGGCGTGACGAGCGGCAGGGGGAAGGTGGCCGGAAGGGGGGGCAAAGTGACGTGGCGAGACAGGAGGCGGGCCCCGTCCTCGTCGTCCGAAGACTCGGAGGACAGGGAAGGGCCGGGTGCGGATGCGAAGGTGGTCGCCAGGTAGGCGGCCACCGCCTCGGATCGCTCCGAGGCCGTTTCCGCCACACCCGTGGGGGTGGTCAGCGGGGGGATGGTGGTAGGAACCGAGCGGAGACGACGGACGTGAGACCAGAGGGAGCCGGAGCAAGCAGAGAGGGATTGGAGACGCCGAGTCTCCAGACGGGCCCTCCACTCCGCGACCAATCGCCGGCAGCGCCCCCGCAGCACCAGGTACACCCGCCGGTGCAGCAGGGAACGACTAGCCTGCCAGAGGACGCGGAAGCGGTTGCGCAAGGACAAGGCGTCCCGGAGGTAAGGCGGAAATGGGTCGACAAGGGGACGGGGGGGAACCAGAGGTATGTTGGCAGAGGCGGCCGCGGAAATGGCGTCGGTCAGCGAGAGAACGTTGGCGTCAAGGCGGGCAGGGGTATCGAACGGAACAGACAGGTCTATGGCAGCGGAGAGGGAACGCTGAAAACCGCCCCAGTCGGCCTTGGGAAAATCGAAGCGGGGGAGGTGGGGGTTAGAACGGGGGTGAAAGTGAAGTGTGGCAAGAACAGGCAAGTGGTCGGAGGTGCCGGAGGTGATGGTGGTGAGATCCGAGAGAATGGGGAGGGGCGTGGACAGTGCAAAGTCGATGATGCTGGGTTGCCGGTTGAGCTGGGCCGGAAAAAATGTCGGGGTCGGAGGGGCATAAAGAGAGAGAGGAGTACGCCGAAGGAGTTGCCGGAGGGAGCTGCCCCGCCGGTTCGCGGCGGCACAGCCCCAGAAGGGATGGGTGGCGTTGAAGTCCCCGGCCAGCACGACGTGGGCGTCGAGCCGACCGAGGGCGACAACGTCGGCCGTGGGAAAGGCGTACTGAGGGGGGAGGTACAAGGATACCAAGGTCAGGGAGTACGGGAGGCCGTGCAAGCGCACAGCAACCGCCTCGGCCGCGGGGGAAGAAGGGATGCGACGGCGATGATGTGAAATGGTGTTGCGGACGAGTAACGCCACCCCCCCGCCCCGACCATCGCGATCGGCACGGTGGACCGCATACCCGGGGACCAGGACGGGGGCAGAGGGGGAGAGCCAGGTCTCAGAAAGGAACACGACGTCGGGCGATCGCTCGTGGAGCAGGTGCAAAAGGTCGTGGAGCTTAGGGAGGAGGGAAAAGACGTTCCAGATGAGGACACTAAGGGGAGGGGCGGGATCCATCGAAGAAATTCAGAAGGGCCTGGAGGAGCACTTCGAACTTCTCGGTGGAGGTGCGGGCTCGGGAGAGTGCCGTCAGGACAGACCGGATGAGCGGGAGGTACTGTCGGATGAATGAAATGAAGTCGTGAATGAGGGATGAAAGCGACGAGCAGTCTGAGTCGGAGGCAAGCGGTCGAGAGTCAGAAGAAGGAGCGGAAGGAGGAGGGTGCGAGGTGGCAGAGGGGGGAACAACCGGTACAACGGGGGGAGGGCGTGCCCAAGCATTGGTGGAGAGAGCAGGAAACGTCTTGGGATCGGACAGGGACGGGACAGAGGGCCCGGTCCCCACGGCAGTCGTCGTGGCGTCAGTGAGTCGTTGAGGGTGTCGGCGCAGGTAAGCCTGAATCACGCGACAGTCAGTGGAAGTAGCGAAGTGGGCCCCGTCACAAAGCGTGCAGCGTCGGGTAGTCGAGGTGCAGTCCCGAGACCAGTGGGGCCCAGCGCACTTGAAACAGGCGAGGTCCCGGTGGCATCGGGAGGACGGGTGTCCAGGCCGCTGGCAGCGGTAGCACTGAGGTACGCGCCCCGAGCCGCGGTATTTCTCAACTGCCACCACCCAGCAGCCCAATGTCTTCAACTTCAGGAAGGGGGCTGCCTCACCCAGACCGGATGTAGTGACCAGGAAAGGCCGGGTCGTTGAAGTAGGAGAGGTGCGCATGGCCACCACAGATGCCACAGGTAGGTGCAGGTCGAGCAGGGACTGGGTGACCTCGTCAGCCGTCGTGGAGAGAGGGAGTTTCTTGATCACAACTCGATCGGCACGCTCGTCGGGGCGGAGATGGGTGTAGGGTTTATATCCGAGGCGTTGGAGTTCGTCAAATAGGAGCTGGTGGTCCTGAGGGTTGCTGGTATAAAAGGAGGTGCGGTCATTGACGGAGGTGACAGAGAGAGGACCGGAGAGGAGAGACTGAAAACGTTGTGCAGTGGCGAAGGGGCCGGCTGTGGGCGTGAGAAGGCAGGCGATCGGAGGCATGCGAGGCGTGCGAGGAGTGGAGGTAGGCGGGCGAGGCGCCGCCGAGGAGGAGGCACGAGGCTGCGAGGCTGGAGGGCGGGGTGGAGCACGAGATGAGCTGGGACTCGTCGAAGAGGGGCCCGGGAGAGTGGTGAAGGGCACAGGAGGAGGTTGCGTGTCGGGCCGGTGCCGCTTAGCATGCTGCTTGCGGCGGGGCTTGGCAGTCAAGGGTCGGTCCGAGGAGGCAGCCCCAGCGCCGTCGTCGGTGTCGGTATCCGGTAGACTGAGGAGACTGTCGTAGCGGTTGCTGGTAGGGACGGCATCGTCGGAGGAGTGCTGGTCGGGGTGGGCGCGCTTGACGGTCTTCGTGGGAACGATGAAGCCGGTGTCCATGGGAGTAGCAGTCGCAGCAGGAGGAACGGCGGCAGGCGGTGAGTCGGTCGGCAACAGCGGAAGAGAAGGCGCAGGAGACATGATCGGTGAAGTGATGCAGGCCGTGGTGGTAGTAGTAGTCACAGTTGGTGGTGTTGGAGCAGAGGTAGTCGTAGGCAGAGCGAGGATGGTGGAGACGTCCAGGCCGTGAAGATGTTTCGTCTCGCTGACCTTAATGCAAACAGTCTGGGTGCGCAGCCCGGCTGGCGCGGGGGAGGGAGGCGGAGCCACCCCCCCGACCCCAGCAGCGCCCGCCTCCCCAGACCCGACTTGCATGGTCTCCAAGCGCTGGCGATGCGGTCCACAGTATTGTCGTGGCTGGGGTGGCCGATTGTCAGTAGTCATCTCATCGCCAGAACCGGCCTCGGCCGAGGGCCTCGGACCAAAGTCGTCCCCGCCCTGGTTCGGCGTCATCGGGAGAGAGTCCATTCCAAACTCACCCCTCGGCCTCCCCAATAGGCTACAACTTGGTTGCCGGGAGTCACAAGAAGTGGCCTCGGCCGATGGCCTCTGACCGAGGTCGCCCCCGCCCTGGTTTGGCTTCATCGGGAGGGAGTCCATTCCAAACTCCCCCCTCAGCCGCCCCAATAGGCCGCGACTCGGTGGCGCACAGCACTCACAAGAAGAAGATCTAGGATCTAAGAACTAGATCTACACAAGAGCACTCCTGGTGGTCGACTCAGGAACTAGCAGCAGCAGGTCTCGGCGGCTCGCTGAAATTGCTGAAAGGAAACCAGTTAGTTAATGGCCAAAAGTGCTCAGATTTGCTTCAAAAAGCTTTTAAAAATTCCCCTGAACAGTTTGATGCCTTTGAAGGGAAACCAGAGCACGGTTGAAACTTTGAAAATCCGGACTATATAGGAAAAATGTGCGGACCACCACTAATGGTGAAAATAGCGTACGGTCGTGCAGCCTGAAGCCGCGAATCGTCCGAAAATCGCCTCGTGGGACACGGCACTCGATATTTCGTGAAACCCTAGGTATGTTGCTAATGGAAAAAAGTTCCCCTCTCGACTGTGCCGTGGTGCCCGCCTTTTTGCCGAGGCGGACGCGACGACCCGAGTGCCGCCACGCGGCAAACGGTGTAACCAAGTGCCGCCACGCGGCAAACGGGGTAACCAAATGCACGCGGCGGTCGACCGTCGCCGTGGGTACAGAAACAAAGGAAACGAGGTGCGAGTAGAAACGGGCAGTTGTAGGAAGAAATTGTATTTGCATTGTTGGTGTGTACTGTCATGTAGTGTGATGAACTGGCACGGGAGTGTTATGTCTGGGGAAAGAGCTGTTTCGGAGGTAGAAGTACATAACCTCAAAACACGTTGATGAGGTGGTCCGAGCTCCAAGTGAAATAGAAAAGCGAAACACTGCGCAGCATACTTACCTGGCGTAGGGGCTACCCTGATCAAGCAGGGGGTTCCCCCAGGGTGAGGCTCTTCCCTTGCACTTCGGTTGAGCTGACCTCTGCGATTACCCCAAATGTGGGTAACTCGGGCGCGTAATTTTTGGTAGTCGGGACTGCGTTCGCGCTGTCCCGGTGAAAAAATTTCAACTTAGTAGTTGTGAAGTAGTGTTAAGAATTATGTACAGTGAAGTGTAATTTTTTTTTTTTTTTTCATCTGTGTATGGTATGTAATGCATTCGTAGGTCTCAAGTTTACGGTGCCTTGGCGAACAACCCCACCGTCTTGAAAGTGCGGAAGGAAGGTACGTAATTGTGCATGGTAATAGTTGAAAAAAGAAAAAAAAAATTCCCATGAACGATACTTGTCCAATTCGATTTTTCAGATTTCCCCCTCCCCGCCTCACCCCCGGGCCCAGTGGTTTAACGGTAACCGGCCCAGTGTGTAAACACTGGGCACAACAAAAAATTGTTTAAAGACTCATCAAATGTTCCCCTCCACGGAAATCTTTAGTAAAAGGCGAAAGATTTATGCGTTTGAAGGGAAACCAGAGCACGGTTGAAACTTTGAAAATCCGGACTATATAGGAAAAATGTGCGGACCACCACTAATGGTGAAAATAGCGTACGGTCGTGCAGCCTGAAGCCGCGAATCGTCCGAAAATCGCCTCGTGGGACACGGCACTCGATATTTCGTGAAACCCTAGGTATGTTGCTAATGGAAAAAAGTTCCCCTCTCGACTGTGCCGTGGTGCCCGCCTTTTTGCCGAGGCGGACGCGACGACCCGAGTGCCGCCACGCGGCAAACGGTGTAACCAAGTGCCGCCACGCGGCAAACGGGGTAACCAAATGCACGCGGCGGTCGACCGTCGCCGTGGGTACAGAAACAAAGGAAACGAGGTGCGAGTAGAAACGGGCAGTTGTAGGAAGAAATTGTATTTGCATTGTTGGTGTGTACTGTCATGTAGTGTGATGAACTGGCACGGGAGTGTTATGTCTGGGGAAAGAGCTGTTTCGGAGGTAGAAGTACATAACCTCAAAACACGTTGATGAGGTGGTCCGAGCTCCAAGTGAAATAGAAAAGCGAAACACTGCGCAGCATACTTACCTGGCGTAGGGGCTACCCTGATCAAGCAGGGGGTTCCCCCAGGGTGAGGCTCTTCCCTTGCACTTCGGTTGAGCTGACCTCTGCGATTACCCCAAATGTGGGTAACTCGGGCGCGTAATTTTTGGTAGTCGGGACTGCGTTCGCGCTGTCCCGGTGAAAAAATTTCAACTTAGTAGTTGTGAAGTAGTGTTAAGAATTATGTACAGTGAAGTGTAATTTTTTTTTTTTTTTTCATCTGTGTATGGTATGTAATGCATTCGTAGGTCTCAAGTTTACGGTGCCTTGGCGAACAACCCCACCGTCTTGAAAGTGCGGAAGGAAGGTACGTAATTGTGCATGGTAATAGTTGAAAAAAGAAAAAAAAAATTCCCATGAACGATACTTGTCCAATTCGATTTTTCAGATTTCCCCCTCCCCGCCTCACCCCCGGGCCCAGTGGTTTAACGGTAACCGGCCCAGTGTGTAAACACTGGGCACAACAAAAAATTGTTTAAAGACTCATCAAATGTTCCCCTCCACGGAAATCTTTAGTAAAAGGCGAAAGATTTATGCGTTTGAAGGGAAACCAGAGCACGGTTGAAACTTTGAAAATCCGGACTATATAGGAAAAATGTGCGGACCACCACTAATGGTGAAAATAGCGTACGGTCGTGCAGCCTGAAGCCGCGAATCGTCCGAAAATCGCCTCGTGGGACACGGCACTCGATATTTCGTGAAACCCTAGGTATGTTGCTAATGGAAAAAAGTTCCCCTCTCGACTGTGCCGTGGTGCCCGCCTTTTTGCCGAGGCGGACGCGACGACCCGAGTGCCGCCACGCGGCAAACGGTGTAACCAAGTGCCGCCACGCGGCAAACGGGGTAACCAAATGCACGCGGCGGTCGACCGTCGCCGTGGGTACAGAAACAAAGGAAACGAGGTGCGAGTAGAAACGGGCAGTTGTAGGAAGAAATTGTATTTGCATTGTTGGTGTGTACTGTCATGTAGTGTGATGAACTGGCACGGGAGTGTTATGTCTGGGGAAAGAGCTGTTTCGGAGGTAGAAGTACATAACCTCAAAACACGTTGATGAGGTGGTCCGAGCTCCAAGTGAAATAGAAAAGCGAAACACTGCGCAGCATACTTACCTGGCGTAGGGGCTACCCTGATCAAGCAGGGGGTTCCCCCAGGGTGAGGCTCTTCCCTTGCACTTCGGTTGAGCTGACCTCTGCGATTACCCCAAATGTGGGTAACTCGGGCGCGTAATTTTTGGTAGTCGGGACTGCGTTCGCGCTGTCCCGGTGAAAAAATTTCAACTTAGTAGTTGTGAAGTAGTGTTAAGAATTATGTACAGTGAAGTGTAATTTTTTTTTTTTTTTTCATCTGTGTATGGTATGTAATGCATTCGTAGGTCTCAAGTTTACGGTGCCTTGGCGAACAACCCCACCGTCTTGAAAGTGCGGAAGGAAGGTACGTAATTGTGCATGGTAATAGTTGAAAAAAGAAAAAAAAAATTCCCATGAACGATACTTGTCCAATTCGATTTTTCAGATTTCCCCCTCCCCGCCTCACCCCCGGGCCCAGTGGTTTAACGGTAACCGGCCCAGTGTGTAAACACTGGGCACAACAAAAAATTGTTTAAAGACTCATCAAATGTTCCCCTCCACGGAAATCTTTAGTAAAAGGCGAAAGATTTATGCGTTTGAAGGGAAACCAGAGCACGGTTGAAACTTTGAAAATCCGGACTATATAGGAAAAATGTGCGGACCACCACTAATGGTGAAAATAGCGTACGGTCGTGCAGCCTGAAGCCGCGAATCGTCCGAAAATCGCCTCGTGGGACACGGCACTCGATATTTCGTGAAACCCTAGGTATGTTGCTAATGGAAAAAAGTTCCCCTCTCGACTGTGCCGTGGTGCCCGCCTTTTTGCCGAGGCGGACGCGACGACCCGAGTGCCGCCACGCGGCAAACGGTGTAACCAAGTGCCGCCACGCGGCAAACGGGGTAACCAAATGCACGCGGCGGTCGACCGTCGCCGTGGGTACAGAAACAAAGGAAACGAGGTGCGAGTAGAAACGGGCAGTTGTAGGAAGAAATTGTATTTGCATTGTTGGTGTGTACTGTCATGTAGTGTGATGAACTGGCACGGGAGTGTTATGTCTGGGGAAAGAGCTGTTTCGGAGGTAGAAGTACATAACCTCAAAACACGTTGATGAGGTGGTCCGAGCTCCAAGTGAAATAGAAAAGCGAAACACTGCGCAGCATACTTACCTGGCGTAGGGGCTACCCTGATCAAGCAGGGGGTTCCCCCAGGGTGAGGCTCTTCCCTTGCACTTCGGTTGAGCTGACCTCTGCGATTACCCCAAATGTGGGTAACTCGGGCGCGTAATTTTTGGTAGTCGGGACTGCGTTCGCGCTGTCCCGGTGAAAAAATTTCAACTTAGTAGTTGTGAAGTAGTGTTAAGAATTATGTACAGTGAAGTGTAATTTTTTTTTTTTTTTTCATCTGTGTATGGTATGTAATGCATTCGTAGGTCTCAAGTTTACGGTGCCTTGGCGAACAACCCCACCGTCTTGAAAGTGCGGAAGGAAGGTACGTAATTGTGCATGGTAATAGTTGAAAAAAGAAAAAAAAAATTCCCATGAACGATACTTGTCCAATTCGATTTTTCAGATTTCCCCCTCCCCGCCTCACCCCCGGGCCCAGTGGTTTAACGGTAACCGGCCCAGTGTGTAAACACTGGGCACAACAAAAAATTGTTTAAAGACTCATCAAATGTTCCCCTCCACGGAAATCTTTAGTAAAAGGCGAAAGATTTATGCGTTTGAAGGGAAACCAGAGCACGGTTGAAACTTTGAAAATCCGGACTATATAGGAAAAATGTGCGGACCACCACTAATGGTGAAAATAGCGTACGGTCGTGCAGCCTGAAGCCGCGAATCGTCCGAAAATCGCCTCGTGGGACACGGCACTCGATATTTCGTGAAACCCTAGGTATGTTGCTAATGGAAAAAAGTTCCCCTCTCGACTGTGCCGTGGTGCCCGCCTTTTTGCCGAGGCGGACGCGACGACCCGAGTGCCGCCACGCGGCAAACGGTGTAACCAAGTGCCGCCACGCGGCAAACGGGGTAACCAAATGCACGCGGCGGTCGACCGTCGCCGTGGGTACAGAAACAAAGGAAACGAGGTGCGAGTAGAAACGGGCAGTTGTAGGAAGAAATTGTATTTGCATTGTTGGTGTGTACTGTCATGTAGTGTGATGAACTGGCACGGGAGTGTTATGTCTGGGGAAAGAGCTGTTTCGGAGGTAGAAGTACATAACCTCAAAACACGTTGATGAGGTGGTCCGAGCTCCAAGTGAAATAGAAAAGCGAAACACTGCGCAGCATACTTACCTGGCGTAGGGGCTACCCTGATCAAGCAGGGGGTTCCCCCAGGGTGAGGCTCTTCCCTTGCACTTCGGTTGAGCTGACCTCTGCGATTACCCCAAATGTGGGTAACTCGGGCGCGTAATTTTTGGTAGTCGGGACTGCGTTCGCGCTGTCCCGGTGAAAAAATTTCAACTTAGTAGTTGTGAAGTAGTGTTAAGAATTATGTACAGTGAAGTGTAATTTTTTTTTTTTTTTTCATCTGTGTATGGTATGTAATGCATTCGTAGGTCTCAAGTTTACGGTGCCTTGGCGAACAACCCCACCGTCTTGAAAGTGCGGAAGGAAGGTACGTAATTGTGCATGGTAATAGTTGAAAAAAGAAAAAAAAAATTCCCATGAACGATACTTGTCCAATTCGATTTTTCAGATTTCCCCCTCCCCGCCTCACCCCCGGGCCCAGTGGTTTAACGGTAACCGGCCCAGTGTGTAAACACTGGGCACAACAAAAAATTGTTTAAAGACTCATCAAATGTTCCCCTCCACGGAAATCTTTAGTAAAAGGCGAAAGATTTATGCGTTTGAAGGGAAACCAGAGCACGGTTGAAACTTTGAAAATCCGGACTATATAGGAAAAATGTGCGGACCACCACTAATGGTGAAAATAGCGTACGGTCGTGCAGCCTGAAGCCGCGAATCGTCCGAAAATCGCCTCGTGGGACACGGCACTCGATATTTCGTGAAACCCTAGGTATGTTGCTAATGGAAAAAAGTTCCCCTCTCGACTGTGCCGTGGTGCCCGCCTTTTTGCCGAGGCGGACGCGACGACCCGAGTGCCGCCACGCGGCAAACGGTGTAACCAAGTGCCGCCACGCGGCAAACGGGGTAACCAAATGCACGCGGCGGTCGACCGTCGCCGTGGGTACAGAAACAAAGGAAACGAGGTGCGAGTAGAAACGGGCAGTTGTAGGAAGAAATTGTATTTGCATTGTTGGTGTGTACTGTCATGTAGTGTGATGAACTGGCACGGGAGTGTTATGTCTGGGGAAAGAGCTGTTTCGGAGGTAGAAGTACATAACCTCAAAACACGTTGATGAGGTGGTCCGAGCTCCAAGTGAAATAGAAAAGCGAAACACTGCGCAGCATACTTACCTGGCGTAGGGGCTACCCTGATCAAGCAGGGGGTTCCCCCAGGGTGAGGCTCTTCCCTTGCACTTCGGTTGAGCTGACCTCTGCGATTACCCCAAATGTGGGTAACTCGGGCGCGTAATTTTTGGTAGTCGGGACTGCGTTCGCGCTGTCCCGGTGAAAAAATTTCAACTTAGTAGTTGTGAAGTAGTGTTAAGAATTATGTACAGTGAAGTGTAATTTTTTTTTTTTTTTTCATCTGTGTATGGTATGTAATGCATTCGTAGGTCTCAAGTTTACGGTGCCTTGGCGAACAACCCCACCGTCTTGAAAGTGCGGAAGGAAGGTACGTAATTGTGCATGGTAATAGTTGAAAAAAGAAAAAAAAAATTCCCATGAACGATACTTGTCCAATTCGATTTTTCAGATTTCCCCCTCCCCGCCTCACCCCCGGGCCCAGTGGTTTAACGGTAACCGGCCCAGTGTGTAAACACTGGGCACAACAAAAAATTGTTTAAAGACTCATCAAATGTTCCCCTCCACGGAAATCTTTAGTAAAAGGCGAAAGATTTATGCGTTTGAAGGGAAACCAGAGCACGGTTGAAACTTTGAAAATCCGGACTATATAGGAAAAATGTGCGGACCACCACTAATGGTGAAAATAGCGTACGGTCGTGCAGCCTGAAGCCGCGAATCGTCCGAAAATCGCCTCGTGGGACACGGCACTCGATATTTCGTGAAACCCTAGGTATGTTGCTAATGGAAAAAAGTTCCCCTCTCGACTGTGCCGTGGTGCCCGCCTTTTTGCCGAGGCGGACGCGACGACCCGAGTGCCGCCACGCGGCAAACGGTGTAACCAAGTGCCGCCACGCGGCAAACGGGGTAACCAAATGCACGCGGCGGTCGACCGTCGCCGTGGGTACAGAAACAAAGGAAACGAGGTGCGAGTAGAAACGGGCAGTTGTAGGAAGAAATTGTATTTGCATTGTTGGTGTGTACTGTCATGTAGTGTGATGAACTGGCACGGGAGTGTTATGTCTGGGGAAAGAGCTGTTTCGGAGGTAGAAGTACATAACCTCAAAACACGTTGATGAGGTGGTCCGAGCTCCAAGTGAAATAGAAAAGCGAAACACTGCGCAGCATACTTACCTGGCGTAGGGGCTACCCTGATCAAGCAGGGGGTTCCCCCAGGGTGAGGCTCTTCCCTTGCACTTCGGTTGAGCTGACCTCTGCGATTACCCCAAATGTGGGTAACTCGGGCGCGTAATTTTTGGTAGTCGGGACTGCGTTCGCGCTGTCCCGGTGAAAAAATTTCAACTTAGTAGTTGTGAAGTAGTGTTAAGAATTATGTACAGTGAAGTGTAATTTTTTTTTTTTTTTTCATCTGTGTATGGTATGTAATGCATTCGTAGGTCTCAAGTTTACGGTGCCTTGGCGAACAACCCCACCGTCTTGAAAGTGCGGAAGGAAGGTACGTAATTGTGCATGGTAATAGTTGAAAAAAGAAAAAAAAAATTCCCATGAACGATACTTGTCCAATTCGATTTTTCAGATTTCCCCCTCCCCGCCTCACCCCCGGGCCCAGTGGTTTAACGGTAACCGGCCCAGTGTGTAAACACTGGGCACAACAAAAAATTGTTTAAAGACTCATCAAATGTTCCCCTCCACGGAAATCTTTAGTTTTTTTTTTTTTTTTTTTTTTTTTTTTGATACAAAGGGAACTCCCACTGAAGGGAGTTACCCACCAAAAAATTCATCTTTAATATAAAAAGCGGATACAGGTGAACACAAATAAAACACAACATAGAACACGAATACATGGCCACAAGGGCGAATGGTGACAATCTTTATTCAACACTGACGAAACGGGGCCCCTCCGACGATACCGTCCTAGAGGTCCAGCTGCTTGTTGGGCGGCGAATCTTCTGTGGGCTGCCGGGGGCGACTCGGGGCGCAGAAGGTGCCGGGCCGCAGATGAAGACGGTCCGGAGCAGTGGCGATGTTAGGCAGTAGTTCACTGAGAGCAGAGATCTTGATGGGATGATGCCTGGTAACATTCCTCCGAGCCAACCGTGGACGTGGTGATCACCGTCGTCAGCTGCCGGGCCCACCAGCCGCGACTGCACCAGCGTCAACGTCATCAGGGTCAGGGCGTCTCAAATGATCGTAGGTAAAGAGCGGTCGGCGGGGGTGAGGAGCGTCAGGCAGGGGCTCTGCAAGGAGTCGGATCAGGGGGTTGTCAGAACGCCGGCAGTGGCGGAGAAACTTCTTAGTCACCTTGCAGAGCAGCTCGTGTAAGTGCGGGAGCCCAGTCTGGTCCAGGAGGGTCTGTCGTAAGGTGGCGCGAGGGAGACCGAGCAGGAGGCGGGCACCGAGAAAGTAGGACCGGGTGATCGGACGGAGGTTGTACAGAGAGGAGTGGACCCAAGCCGGGCACGCGTAGAGGAAGTGGGGAAGAACAAAGGAACGGTAGGCAGTCACACGAACGTCGAGAGGGGTGCCGGATGTCGGTCTGAGTATGGTGGCCAGCTGAGCCATGACGGCACGGGACTTGGTGCGGATTGAGTCGAGGTGCGGCAGAAAAGTAAAGGTATTGTCTAGGGTGACCCCCAGATAACGGATGCGAGGCGACCAGGGGATGGCTACGGTGGAGATGACTGGCGGGTGGTCGTGGTGTGGATGAAGTCGGGAGAAGAGGATGGATCGTGATTTAGAGTGATTGAGCCCGATGCCATGCGCGAGGAACTGATTGTTGAGGGAAGTGAGGCCGCGGCCGAGACGGTCGCAGAGCAGCCGCTCGGAAACTGAAGAGGCCAGGAGACAGGTATCATCGGCGTACTGGACAAGATAGGTGCCGGGAGGGGGCTTGAGATCAGAGATGTGGAGGGTAAAAAGTAGCGGTGAGAGAATGGCGCCCTGGGGGACGCCGGCGGAGATGGGGCGGGGGCCGGAGAGGACCCCCTCCACCCGAACCCGGAAGGTGCGACCCTCCAGGAAGGAGCAGAGGAGGCGGATGAGATGAGATGAGAGGTCGGTGGCAGAGAGGCGCTGGAGGAGCTGGGCATGCGGAACGGAATCGAAAGCACGGGCGAGGTCAAGAAGCACCATGCCCGTGTGTTGCCGCCTGGCGAATCCCTGGACCACCAGGTGCTCCACACGGGCAATGGCGTGGGTCGTCGAGTGGCGGGGGCGGAAACCGAACTGGTGGCGGGGTAGAAGGTCCAGGGTGGTGACTTGAAAGAGGAGACGGCGGTGGATCGCCCGTTCCGCGACCTTGGACAGAATAGGAAGAAGCGAGATGGGCCGAAAAGATGAAGGGAGAGACGGGGGCTTGCCAGGTTTGGGGATGGGTGAGACGACGGCGGTTTTCCAGGGGGTGGGGAAGTGGCAGAGGAGGAACATTGCGTTGAAAAGACGGGTCAGAAACACAAGGGCCTTGCGAGGTAGGGCACGGAGCACGGGGGAGGGCAGAGAGTCGTGGCCAGGAGCAGAACGGGGCCGAAGGCGGGCGAGCAGGGTGCGGACCTCGGAAGGCGTGACGAGCGGCAGGGGGAAGGTGGCCGGAAGGGGGGGCAAAGTGACGTGGCGAGACAGGAGGCGGGCCCCGTCCTCGTCGTCCGAAGACTCGGAGGACAGGGAAGGGCCGGGTGCGGATGCGAAGGTGGTCGCCAGGTAGGCGGCCACCGCCTCGGATCGCTCCGAGGCCGATTCCGCCACACCCGTGGGGGTGGTCAGCGGGGGGATGGTGGTAGGAACCGAGCGGAGACGACGGACGTGAGACCAGAGGGAGCCGGAGCAAGCAGAGAGGGATTGGAGACGCCGAGTCTCCAGACGGGCCCTCCACTCCGCGACCAATCGCCGGCAGCGCCCCCGCAGCACCAGGTACACCCGCCGGTGCAGCAGGGAACGACTAGCCTGCCAGAGGACGCGGAAGCGGTTGCGCAAGGACAAGGCGTCCCGGAGGTAAGGCGGAAATGGGTCGACAAGGGGACGGGGGGGAACCAGAGGTATGTTGGCAGAGGCGGCCGCGGAAATGGCGTCGGTCAGCGAGAGAACGTTGGCGTCAAGGCGGGCAGGGGTATCGAACGGAACAGACAGGTCTATGGCAGCGGAGAGGGAACGCTGAAAACCGCCCCAGTCGGCCTTGGGAAAATCGAAGCGGGGGAGGTGGGGGTTAGAACGGGGGTGAAAGTGAAGTGTGGCAAGAACAGGCAAGTGGTCGGAGGTGCCGGAGGTGATGGTGGTGAGATCCGAGAGAATGGGGAGGGGCGTGGACAGTGCAAAGTCGATGATGCTGGGTTGCCGGTTGAGCTGGGCCGGAAAAAATGTCGGGGTCGGAGGGGCATAAAGAGAGAGAGGAGTACGCCGAAGGAGTTGCCGGAGGGAGCTGCCCCGCCGGTTCGCGGCGGCACAGCCCCAGAAGGGATGGGTGGCGTTGAAGTCCCCGGCCAGCACGACGTGGGCGTCGAGCCGACCGAGGGCGACAACGTCGGCCGTGGGAAAGGCGTACTGAGGGGGGAGGTACAAGGATACCAAGGTCAGGGAGTACGGGAGGCCGTGCAAGCGCACAGCAACCGCCTCGGCCGCGGGGGAAGAAGGGATGCGACGGCGATGATGTGAAATGGTGTTGCGGACGAGTAACGCCACCCCCCCGCCCCGACCATCGCGATCGGCACGGTGGACCGCATACCCGGGGACCAGGACGGGGGCAGAGGGGGAGAGCCAGGTCTCAGAAAGGAACACGACGTCGGGCGATCGCTCGTGGAGCAGGTGCAAAAGGTCGTGGAGCTTAGGGAGGAGGGAAAAGACGTTCCAGATGAGGACACTAAGGGGAGGGGCGGGATCCATCGAAGAAATTCAGAAGGGCCTGGAGGAGCACTTCGAACTTCTCGGTGGAGGTGCGGGCTCGGGAGAGTGCCGTCAGGACAGACCGGATGAGCGGGAGGTACTGTCGGATGAATGAAATGAAGTCGTGAATGAGGGATGAAAGCGACGAGCAGTCTGAGTCGGAGGCAAGCGGTCGAGAGTCAGAAGAAGGAGCGGAAGGAGGAGGGTGCGAGGTGGCAGAGGGGGGAACAACCGGTACAACGGGGGGAGGGCGTGCCCAAGCATTGGTGGAGAGAGCAGGAAACGTCTTGGGATCGGACAGGGACGGGACAGAGGGCCCGGTCCCCACGGCAGTCGTCGTGGCGTCAGTGAGTCGTTGAGGGTGTCGGCGCAGGTAAGCCTGAATCACGCGACAGTCAGTGGAAGTAGCGAAGTGGGCCCCGTCACAAAGCGTGCAGCGTCGGGTAGTCGAGGTGCAGTCCCGAGACCAGTGGGGCCCAGCGCACTTGAAACAGGCGAGGTCCCGGTGGCATCGGGAGGACGGGTGTCCAGGCCGCTGGCAGCGGTAGCACTGAGGTACGCGCCCCGAGCCGCGGTATTTCTCAACTGCCACCACCCAGCAGCCCAATGTCTTCAACTTCAGGAAGGGGGCTGCCTCACCCAGACCGGATGTAGTGACCAGGAAAGGCCGGGTCGTTGAAGTAGGAGAGGTGCGCATGGCCACCACAGATGCCACAGGTAGGTGCAGGTCGAGCAGGGACTGGGTGACCTCGTCAGCCGTCGTGGAGAGAGGGAGTTTCTTGATCACAACTCGATCGGCACGCTCGTCGGGGCGGAGATGGGTGTAGGGTTTATATCCGAGGCGTTGGAGTTCGTCAAATAGGAGCTGGTGGTCCTGAGGGTTGCTGGTATAAAAGGAGGTGCGGTCATTGACGGAGGTGACAGAGAGAGGACCGGAGAGGAGAGACTGAAAACGTTGTGCAGTGGCGAAGGGGCCGGCTGTGGGCGTGAGAAGGCAGGCGATCGGAGGCATGCGAGGCGTGCGAGGAGTGGAGGTAGGCGGGCGAGGCGCCGCCGAGGAGGAGGCACGAGGCTGCGAGGCTGGAGGGCGGGGTGGAGCACGAGATGAGCTGGGACTCGTCGAAGAGGGGCCCGGGAGAGTGGTGAAGGGCACAGGAGGAGGTTGCGTGTCGGGCCGGTGCCGCTTAGCATGCTGCTTGCGGCGGGGCTTGGCAGTCAAGGGTCGGTCCGAGGAGGCAGCCCCAGCGCCGTCGTCGGTGTCGGTATCCGGTAGACTGAGGAGACTGTCGTAGCGGTTGCTGGTAGGGACGGCATCGTCGGAGGAGTGCTGGTCGGGGTGGGCGCGCTTGACGGTCTTCGTGGGAACGATGAAGCCGGTGTCCATGGGAGTAGCAGTCGCAGCAGGAGGAACGGCGGCAGGCGGTGAGTCGGTCGGCAACAGCGGAAGAGAAGGCGCAGGAGACATGATCGGTGAAGTGATGCAGGCCGTGGTGGTAGTAGTAGTCACAGTTGGTGGTGTTGGAGCAGAGGTAGTCGTAGGCAGAGCGAGGATGGTGGAGACGTCCAGGCCGTGAAGATGTTTCGTCTCGCTGACCTTAATGCAAACAGTCTGGGTGCGCAGCCCGGCTGGCGCGGGGGAGGGAGGCGGAGCCACCCCCCCGACCCCAGCAGCGCCCGCCTCCCCAGACCCGACTTGCATGGTCTCCAAGCGCTGGCGATGCGGTCCACAGTAATGTCGTGGCTGGGGTGGCCGATTGTCAGTAGTCATCTCATCGCCAGAACCGGCCTCGGCCGAGGGCCTCGGACCAAAGTCGTCCCCGCCCTGGTTCGGCGTCATCGGGAGAGAGTCCATTCCAAACTCACCCCTCGGCCTCCCCAATAGGCTACAACTTGGTTGCCGGGAGTCACAAGAAGTGGCCTCGGCCGATGGCCTCTGACCGAGGTCGCCCCCGCCCTGGTTTGGCTTCATCGGGAGGGAGTCCATTCCAAACTCCCCCCTCAGCCGCCCCAATAGGCCGCGACTCGGTGGCGCACAGCACTCACAAGAAGAAGATCTAGGATCTAAGAACTAGATCTACACAAGAGCACTCCTGGTGGTCGACTCAGGAACTAGCAGCAGCAGGTCTCGGCGGCTCGCTGAAATTGCTGAAAGGAAACCAGTTAGTTAATGGCCAAAAGTGCTCAGATTTGCTTCAAAAAGCTTTTAAAAAATTCCCCTGAACAGTTTGATGCCTTTGAAGGGAAACCAGAGCACGGTTGAAACTTTGAAAATCCGGACTATATAGGAAAAATGTGCGGACCACCACTAATGGTGAAAATAGCGTACGGTCGTGCAGCCTGAAGCCGCGAATCGTCCGAAAATCGCCTCGTGGGACACGGCACTCGATATTTCGTGAAACCCTAGGTATGTTGCTAATGGAAAAAAGTTCCCCTCTCGACTGTGCCGTGGTGCCCGCCTTTTTGCCGAGGCGGACGCGACGACCCGAGTGCCGCCACGCGGCAAACGGTGTAACCAAGTGCCGCCACGCGGCAAACGGGGTAACCAAATGCACGCGGCGGTCGACCGTCGCCGTGGGTACAGAAACAAAGGAAACGAGGTGCGAGTAGAAACGGGCAGTTGTAGGAAGAAATTGTATTTGCATTGTTGGTGTGTACTGTCATGTAGTGTGATGAACTGGCACGGGAGTGTTATGTCTGGGGAAAGAGCTGTTTCGGAGGTAGAAGTACATAACCTCAAAACACGTTGATGAGGTGGTCCGAGCTCCAAGTGAAATAGAAAAGCGAAACACTGCGCAGCATACTTACCTGGCGTAGGGGCTACCCTGATCAAGCAGGGGGTTCCCCCAGGGTGAGGCTCTTCCCTTGCACTTCGGTTGAGCTGACCTCTGCGATTACCCCAAATGTGGGTAACTCGGGCGCGTAATTTTTGGTAGTCGGGACTGCGTTCGCGCTGTCCCGGTGAAAAAATTTCAACTTAGTAGTTGTGAAGTAGTGTTAAGAATTATGTACAGTGAAGTGTAATTTTTTTTTTTTTTTTCATCTGTGTATGGTATGTAATGCATTCGTAGGTCTCAAGTTTACGGTGCCTTGGCGAACAACCCCACCGTCTTGAAAGTGCGGAAGGAAGGTACGTAATTGTGCATGGTAATAGTTGAAAAAAGAAAAAAAAAATTCCCATGAACGATACTTGTCCAATTCGATTTTTCAGATTTCCCCCTCCCCGCCTCACCCCCGGGCCCAGTGGTTTAACGGTAACCGGCCCAGTGTGTAAACACTGGGCACAACAAAAAATTGTTTAAAGACTCATCAAATGTTCCCCTCCACGGAAATCTTTAGTAAAAGGCGAAAGATTTATGCGTTTGAAGGGAAACCAGAGCACGGTTGAAACTTTGAAAATCCGGACTATATAGGAAAAATGTGCGGACCACCACTAATGGTGAAAATAGCGTACGGTCGTGCAGCCTGAAGCCGCGAATCGTCCGAAAATCGCCTCGTGGGACACGGCACTCGATATTTCGTGAAACCCTAGGTATGTTGCTAATGGAAAAAAGTTCCCCTCTCGACTGTGCCGTGGTGCCCGCCTTTTTGCCGAGGCGGACGCGACGACCCGAGTGCCGCCACGCGGCAAACGGTGTAACCAAGTGCCGCCACGCGGCAAACGGGGTAACCAAATGCACGCGGCGGTCGACCGTCGCCGTGGGTACAGAAACAAAGGAAACGAGGTGCGAGTAGAAACGGGCAGTTGTAGGAAGAAATTGTATTTGCATTGTTGGTGTGTACTGTCATGTAGTGTGATGAACTGGCACGGGAGTGTTATGTCTGGGGAAAGAGCTGTTTCGGAGGTAGAAGTACATAACCTCAAAACACGTTGATGAGGTGGTCCGAGCTCCAAGTGAAATAGAAAAGCGAAACACTGCGCAGCATACTTACCTGGCGTAGGGGCTACCCTGATCAAGCAGGGGGTTCCCCCAGGGTGAGGCTCTTCCCTTGCACTTCGGTTGAGCTGACCTCTGCGATTACCCCAAATGTGGGTAACTCGGGCGCGTAATTTTTGGTAGTCGGGACTGCGTTCGCGCTGTCCCGGTGAAAAAATTTCAACTTAGTAGTTGTGAAGTAGTGTTAAGAATTATGTACAGTGAAGTGTAATTTTTTTTTTTTTTTTCATCTGTGTATGGTATGTAATGCATTCGTAGGTCTCAAGTTTACGGTGCCTTGGCGAACAACCCCACCGTCTTGAAAGTGCGGAAGGAAGGTACGTAATTGTGCATGGTAATAGTTGAAAAAAGAAAAAAAAAATTCCCATGAACGATACTTGTCCAATTCGATTTTTCAGATTTCCCCCTCCCCGCCTCACCCCCGGGCCCAGTGGTTTAACGGTAACCGGCCCAGTGTGTAAACACTGGGCACAACAAAAAATTGTTTAAAGACTCATCAAATGTTCCCCTCCACGGAAATCTTTAGTAAAAGGCGAAAGATTTATGCGTTTGAAGGGAAACCAGAGCACGGTTGAAACTTTGAAAATCCGGACTATATAGGAAAAATGTGCGGACCACCACTAATGGTGAAAATAGCGTACGGTCGTGCAGCCTGAAGCCGCGAATCGTCCGAAAATCGCCTCGTGGGACACGGCACTCGATATTTCGTGAAACCCTAGGTATGTTGCTAATGGAAAAAAGTTCCCCTCTCGACTGTGCCGTGGTGCCCGCCTTTTTGCCGAGGCGGACGCGACGACCCGAGTGCCGCCACGCGGCAAACGGTGTAACCAAGTGCCGCCACGCGGCAAACGGGGTAACCAAATGCACGCGGCGGTCGACCGTCGCCGTGGGTACAGAAACAAAGGAAACGAGGTGCGAGTAGAAACGGGCAGTTGTAGGAAGAAATTGTATTTGCATTGTTGGTGTGTACTGTCATGTAGTGTGATGAACTGGCACGGGAGTGTTATGTCTGGGGAAAGAGCTGTTTCGGAGGTAGAAGTACATAACCTCAAAACACGTTGATGAGGTGGTCCGAGCTCCAAGTGAAATAGAAAAGCGAAACACTGCGCAGCATACTTACCTGGCGTAGGGGCTACCCTGATCAAGCAGGGGGTTCCCCCAGGGTGAGGCTCTTCCCTTGCACTTCGGTTGAGCTGACCTCTGCGATTACCCCAAATGTGGGTAACTCGGGCGCGTAATTTTTGGTAGTCGGGACTGCGTTCGCGCTGTCCCGGTGAAAAAATTTCAACTTAGTAGTTGTGAAGTAGTGTTAAGAATTATGTACAGTGAAGTGTAATTTTTTTTTTTTTTTTCATCTGTGTATGGTATGTAATGCATTCGTAGGTCTCAAGTTTACGGTGCCTTGGCGAACAACCCCACCGTCTTGAAAGTGCGGAAGGAAGGTACGTAATTGTGCATGGTAATAGTTGAAAAAAGAAAAAAAAAATTCCCATGAACGATACTTGTCCAATTCGATTTTTCAGATTTCCCCCTCCCCGCCTCACCCCCGGGCCCAGTGGTTTAACGGTAACCGGCCCAGTGTGTAAACACTGGGCACAACAAAAAATTGTTTAAAGACTCATCAAATGTTCCCCTCCACGGAAATCTTTAGTAAAAGGCGAAAGATTTATGCGTTTGAAGGGAAACCAGAGCACGGTTGAAACTTTGAAAATCCGGACTATATAGGAAAAATGTGCGGACCACCACTAATGGTGAA
Organism: Bacillus rossius redtenbacheri; assembly: GCF_032445375.1. Lineage (NCBI taxonomy): Eukaryota > Metazoa > Arthropoda > Insecta > Phasmatodea > Bacillidae > Bacillus > Bacillus rossius. The sequence continues at coordinate 63,294 of NW_026962349.1, forward strand.
AATAGCGTACGGTCGTGCAGCCTGAAGCCGCGAATCGTCCGAAAATCGCCTCGTGGGACACGGCACTCGATATTTCGTGAAACCCTAGGTATGTTGCTAATGGAAAAAAGTTCCCCTCTCGACTGTGCCGTGGTGCCCGCCTTTTTGCCGAGGCGGACGCGACGACCCGAGTGCCGCCACGCGGCAAACGGTGTAACCAAGTGCCGCCACGCGGCAAACGGGGTAACCAAATGCACGCGGCGGTCGACCGTCGCCGTGGGTACAGAAACAAAGGAAACGAGGTGCGAGTAGAAACGGGCAGTTGTAGGAAGAAATTGTATTTGCATTGTTGGTGTGTACTGTCATGTAGTGTGATGAACTGGCACGGGAGTGTTATGTCTGGGGAAAGAGCTGTTTCGGAGGTAGAAGTACATAACCTCAAAACACGTTGATGAGGTGGTCCGAGCTCCAAGTGAAATAGAAAAGCGAAACACTGCGCAGCATACTTACCTGGCGTAGGGGCTACCCTGATCAAGCAGGGGGTTCCCCCAGGGTGAGGCTCTTCCCTTGCACTTCGGTTGAGCTGACCTCTGCGATTACCCCAAATGTGGGTAACTCGGGCGCGTAATTTTTGGTAGTCGGGACTGCGTTCGCGCTGTCCCGGTGAAAAAATTTCAACTTAGTAGTTGTGAAGTAGTGTTAAGAATTATGTACAGTGAAGTGTAATTTTTTTTTTTTTTTTCATCTGTGTATGGTATGTAATGCATTCGTAGGTCTCAAGTTTACGGTGCCTTGGCGAACAACCCCACCGTCTTGAAAGTGCGGAAGGAAGGTACGTAATTGTGCATGGTAATAGTTGAAAAAAGAAAAAAAAAATTCCCATGAACGATACTTGTCCAATTCGATTTTTCAGATTTCCCCCTCCCCGCCTCACCCCCGGGCCCAGTGGTTTAACGGTAACCGGCCCAGTGTGTAAACACTGGGCACAACAAAAAATTGTTTAAAGACTCATCAAATGTTCCCCTCCACGGAAATCTTTAGTAAAAGGCGAAAGATTTATGCGTTTGAAGGGAAACCAGAGCACGGTTGAAACTTTGAAAATCCGGACTATATAGGAAAAATGTGCGGACCACCACTAATGGTGAAAATAGCGTACGGTCGTGCAGCCTGAAGCCGCGAATCGTCCGAAAATCGCCTCGTGGGACACGGCACTCGATATTTCGTGAAACCCTAGGTATGTTGCTAATGGAAAAAAGTTCCCCTCTCGACTGTGCCGTGGTGCCCGCCTTTTTGCCGAGGCGGACGCGACGACCCGAGTGCCGCCACGCGGCAAACGGTGTAACCAAGTGCCGCCACGCGGCAAACGGGGTAACCAAATGCACGCGGCGGTCGACCGTCGCCGTGGGTACAGAAACAAAGGAAACGAGGTGCGAGTAGAAACGGGCAGTTGTAGGAAGAAATTGTATTTGCATTGTTGGTGTGTACTGTCATGTAGTGTGATGAACTGGCACGGGAGTGTTATGTCTGGGGAAAGAGCTGTTTCGGAGGTAGAAGTACATAACCTCAAAACACGTTGATGAGGTGGTCCGAGCTCCAAGTGAAATAGAAAAGCGAAACACTGCGCAGCATACTTACCTGGCGTAGGGGCTACCCTGATCAAGCAGGGGGTTCCCCCAGGGTGAGGCTCTTCCCTTGCACTTCGGTTGAGCTGACCTCTGCGATTACCCCAAATGTGGGTAACTCGGGCGCGTAATTTTTGGTAGTCGGGACTGCGTTCGCGCTGTCCCGGTGAAAAAATTTCAACTTAGTAGTTGTGAAGTAGTGTTAAGAATTATGTACAGTGAAGTGTAATTTTTTTTTTTTTTTTCATCTGTGTATGGTATGTAATGCATTCGTAGGTCTCAAGTTTACGGTGCCTTGGCGAACAACCCCCACCGTCTTGAAAGTGCGGAAGGAAGGTACGTAATTGTGCATGGTAATAGTTGAAAAAAGAAAAAAAAAATTCCCATGAACGATACTTGTCCAATTCGATTTTTCAGATTTCCCCCTCCCCGCCTCACCCCCGGGCCCAGTGGTTTAACGGTAACCGGCCCAGTGTGTAAACACTGGGCACAACAAAAAATTGTTTAAAGACTCATCAAATGTTCCCCTCCACGGAAATCTTTAGTAAAAGGCGAAAGATTTATGCGTTTGAAGGGAAACCAGAGCACGGTTGAAACTTTGAAAATCCGGACTATATAGGAAAAATGTGCGGACCACCACTAATGGTGAAAATAGCGTACGGTCGTGCAGCCTGAAGCCGCGAATCGTCCGAAAATCGCCTCGTGGGACACGGCACTCGATATTTCGTGAAACCCTAGGTATGTTGCTAATGGAAAAAAGTTCCCCTCTCGACTGTGCCGTGGTGCCCGCCTTTTTGCCGAGGCGGACGCGACGACCCGAGTGCCGCCACGCGGCAAACGGTGTAACCAAGTGCCGCCACGCGGCAAACGGGGTAACCAAATGCACGCGGCGGTCGACCGTCGCCGTGGGTACAGAAACAAAGGAAACGAGGTGCGAGTAGAAACGGGCAGTTGTAGGAAGAAATTGTATTTGCATTGTTGGTGTGTACTGTCATGTAGTGTGATGAACTGGCACGGGAGTGTTATGTCTGGGGAAAGAGCTGTTTCGGAGGTAGAAGTACATAACCTCAAAACACGTTGATGAGGTGGTCCGAGCTCCAAGTGAAATAGAAAAGCGAAACACTGCGCAGCATACTTACCTGGCGTAGGGGCTACCCTGATCAAGCAGGGGGTTCCCCCAGGGTGAGGCTCTTCCCTTGCACTTCGGTTGAGCTGACCTCTGCGATTACCCGCAAATGTGGGTAACTCGGGCGCGTAATTTTTGGTAGTCGGGACTGCGTTCGCGCTGTCCCGGTGAAAAAATTTCAACTTAGTAGTTGTGAAGTAGTGTTAAGAATTATGTACAGTGAAGTGTAATTTTTTTTTTTTTTTTCATCTGTGTATGGTATGTAATGCATTCGTAGGTCTCAAGTTTACTGCCTTGGCGAACAACCCCACCGTCTTGAAAGTGCGGAAGGAAGGTACGTAATTGTGCATGGTAATAGTTGAAAAAAGAAAAAAAAAATTCCCATGAACGATACTTGTCCAATTCGATTTTTCAGATTTCCCCCTCCCCGCCTCACCCCCGGGCCCAGTGGTTTAACGGTAACCGGCCCAGTGTGTAAACACTGGGCACAACAAAAAATTGTTTAAAGACTCATCAAATGTTCCCCTCCACGGAAATCTTTAGTAAAAGGCGAAAGATTTATGCGTTTGAAGGGAAACCAGAGCACGGTTGAAACTTTGAAAATCCGGACTATATAGGAAAAATGTGCGGACCACCACTAATGGTGAAAATAGCGTACGGTCGTGCAGCCTGAAGCCGCGAATCGTCCGAAAATCGCCTCGTGGGACACGGCACTCGATATTTCGTGAAACCCTAGGTATGTTGCTAATGGAAAAAAGTTCCCCTCTCGACTGTGCCGTGGTGCCCGCCTTTTTGCCGAGGCGGACGCGACGACCCGAGTGCCGCCACGCGGCAAACGGTGTAACCAAGTGCCGCCACGCGGCAAACGGGGTAACCAAATGCACGCGGCGGTCGACCGTCGCCGTGGGTACAGAAACAAAGGAAACGAGGTGCGAGTAGAAACGGGCAGTTGTAGGAAGAAATTGTATTTGCATTGTTGGTGTGTACTGTCATGTAGTGTGATGAACTGGCACGGGAGTGTTATGTCTGGGGAAAGAGCTGTTTCGGAGGTAGAAGTACATAACCTCAAAACACGTTGATGAGGTGGTCCGAGCTCCAAGTGAAATAGAAAAGCGAAACACTGCGCAGCATACTTACCTGGCGTAGGGGCTACCCTGATCAAGCAGGGGGTTCCCCCAGGGTGAGGCTCTTCCCTTGCACTTCGGTTGAGCTGACCTCTGCGATTACCCCAAATGTGGGTAACTCGGGCGCGTAATTTTTGGTAGTCGGGACTGCGTTCGCGCTGTCCCGGTGAAAAAATTTCAACTTAGTAGTTGTGAAGTAGTGTTAAGAATTATGTACAGTGAAGTGTAATTTTTTTTTTTTTTTTCATCTGTGTATGGTATGTAATGCATTCGTAGGTCTCAAGTTTACGGTGCCTTGGCGAACAACCCCACCGTCTTGAAAGTGCGGAAGGAAGGTACGTAATTGTGCATGGTAATAGTTGAAAAAAGAAAAAAAAAATTCCCATGAACGATACTTGTCCAATTCGATTTTTCAGATTTCCCCCTCCCCGCCTCACCCCCGGGCCCAGTGGTTTAACGGTAACCGGCCCAGTGTGTAAACACTGGGCACAACAAAAAATTGTTTAAAGACTCATCAAATGTTCCCCTCCACGGAAATCTTTAGTAAAAGGCGAAAGATTTATGCGTTTGAAGGGAAACCAGAGCACGGTTGAAACTTTGAAAATCCGGACTATATAGGAAAAATGTGCGGACCACCACTAATGGTGAAAATAGCGTACGGTCGTGCAGCCTGAAGCCGCGAATCGTCCGAAAATCGCCTCGTGGGACACGGCACTCGATATTTCGTGAAACCCTAGGTATGTTGCTAATGGAAAAAAGTTCCCCTCTCGACTGTGCCGTGGTGCCCGCCTTTTTGCCGAGGCGGACGCGACGACCCGAGTGCCGCCACGCGGCAAACGGTGTAACCAAGTGCCGCCACGCGGCAAACGGGGTAACCAAATGCACGCGGCGGTCGACCGTCGCCGTGGGTACAGAAACAAAGGAAACGAGGTGCGAGTAGAAACGGGCAGTTGTAGGAAGAAATTGTATTTGCATTGTTGGTGTGTACTGTCATGTAGTGTGATGAACTGGCACGGGAGTGTTATGTCTGGGGAAAGAGCTGTTTCGGAGGTAGAAGTACATAACCTCAAAACACGTTGATGAGGTGGTCCGAGCTCCAAGTGAAATAGAAAAGCGAAACACTGCGCAGCATACTTACCTGGCGTAGGGGCTACCCTGATCAAGCAGGGGGTTCCCCCAGGGTGAGGCTCTTCCCTTGCACTTCGGTTGAGCTGACCTCTGCGATTACCCCAAATGTGGGTAACTCGGGCGCGTAATTTTTGGTAGTCGGGACTGCGTTCGCGCTGTCCCGGTGAAAAAATTTCAACTTAGTAGTTGTGAAGTAGTGTTAAGAATTATGTACAGTGAAGTGTAATTTTTTTTTTTTTTTTTCATCTGTGTATGGTATGTAATGCATTCGTAGGTCTCAAGTTTACGGTGCCTTGGCGAACAACCCCACCGTCTTGAAAGTGCGGAAGGAAGGTACGTAATTGTGCATGGTAATAGTTGAAAAAAGAAAAAAAAAATTCCCATGAACGATACTTGTCCAATTCGATTTTTCAGATTTCCCCCTCCCCGCCTCACCCCCGGGCCCAGTGGTTTAACGGTAACCGGCCCAGTGTGTAAACACTGGGCACAACAAAAAATTGTTTAAAGACTCATCAAATGTTCCCCTCCACGGAAATCTTTAGTAAAAGGCGAAAGATTTATGCGTTTGAAGGGAAACCAGAGCACGGTTGAAACTTTGAAAATCCGGACTATATAGGAAAAATGTGCGGACCACCACTAATGGTGAAAATAGCGTACGGTCGTGCAGCCTGAAGCCGCGAATCGTCCGAAAATCGCCTCGTGGGACACGGCACTCGATATTTCGTGAAACCCTAGGTATGTTGCTAATGGAAAAAAGTTCCCCTCTCGACTGTGCCGTGGTGCCCGCCTTTTTGCCGAGGCGGACGCGACGACCCGAGTGCCGCCACGCGGCAAACGGTGTAACCAAGTGCCGCCACGCGGCAAACGGGGTAACCAAATGCACGCGGCGGTCGACCGTCGCCGTGGGTACAGAAACAAAGGAAACGAGGTGCGAGTAGAAACGGGCAGTTGTAGGAAGAAATTGTATTTGCATTGTTGGTGTGTACTGTCATGTAGTGTGATGAACTGGCACGGGAGTGTTATGTCTGGGGAAAGAGCTGTTTCGGAGGTAGAAGTACATAACCTCAAAACACGTTGATGAGGTGGTCCGAGCTCCAAGTGAAATAGAAAAGCGAAACACTGCGCAGCATACTTACCTGGCGTAGGGGCTACCCTGATCAAGCAGGGGGTTCCCCCAGGGTGAGGCTCTTCCCTTGCACTTCGGTTGAGCTGACCTCTGCGATTACCCCAAATGTGGGTAACTCGGGCGCGTAATTTTTGGTAGTCGGGACTGCGTTCGCGCTGTCCCGGTGAAAAAATTTCAACTTAGTAGTTGTGAAGTAGTGTTAAGAATTATGTACAGTGAAGTGTAATTTTTTTTTTTTTTTTCATCTGTGTATGGTATGTAATGCATTCGTAGGTCTCAAGTTTACGGTGCCTTGGCGAACAACCCCACCGTCTTGAAAGTGCGGAAGGAAGGTACGTAATTGTGCATGGTAATAGTTGAAAAAAGAAAAAAAAAATTCCCATGAACGATACTTGTC